>NW_025535493.1:0-2500 GCF_020615455.1 Coregonus clupeaformis | reverse complement strand
GTGTATGTGTGTGCCAGTGTGAGTGTCCAGTGTGAGTGTCCAGTGTGTGTGTGTGTTTGTGGGTGTACAGTGTGTGTGTGTGTTTGTGGGTGTACAGTGTGTGTGAGTGCGTGTCTCCAGTGTGTGTGTTTGTGTCAGTGTGTGTGTGTGTCCAGTGTGTGTGTGTCCTGTGTGTGTCCAGTGTTTGTGTGTCAGGTGTGTGTGTGTGTCCAGTGTGTGTGAGTGTGTGTGTCCAGTGTGTGTGTGTCCAGTGTGTGTGTGTGTCCTGTGTGTGTGTCCTGTGTGTGTGTGTGTGTCCAGTGTGTGTGTTCAGGTGTGGGTGTGTGTGTCCTGTGTGTGCGTGTGTGTTCAGGTGTGTGTGTGTCCAGTGTGTGTGTGTGTGTGTGTGTGTGTGTGTGTGTGTTGTTTAAGTGTGTCCAGTGTGTGTGTCCAGTGTGTGCGTGTGTCCCTCTGTGTGTTTGAGTGTGTGTCCAGTGTGTTGTGTGTCCAGTGTGATTTTGTGTGTTCAGTGTGTGTGTGTGTGTCCAGTGTTTGTGTGTATCCAGTGTGTGTGTGGGTGTGTTTATCCAGTGTGTGTCCAGTTTGTGTGTGTCTGTCCTGTGTGTGTGTGTTTTGTGTGTCCAATGTGTTTTTGTCCAGTGTGTGTGTTTCAGTATGTTTGTGTGTGTCCAGTGTGTGTGTGTGTGTGCCCAGTGCTTTGTGTGTGTCCATTGTGTGTCTGTCCAGTGTGTCAGTGTGTGTGTGTCAAGTGTGTGTGTGTGTGTACAGTGTTTTTGTATCCAGTGTGTGTCAGTGTGTGTGCCAGTTTGTGTGTGTGTTCAGTATGTGTGTGTTTGTGTCCAGTGTGTGTGTGTGTGTCCAGTGTTTGTGTGTGTCCAGTGGTGTGTGTGTGTCCAGGTTGTGTGTGTGTGTGTGTGTGTGTGATCCAGTGTGTGAGTGTGTGTCCAGTGTGTTTGTCCAGTGTGTGTGTGTGTGTGTGTGTGTGTGTCAGTAAGCTACTTCATGGTTATTATTTACAGGGACACTGAGGATTCAACATGAACCCAAAACCCTGGATAGAGGGCTCAGTGAATGTGGAGTGGAATGTGTCTAGGTGGGTCATGTGCCAGGAGGAGACTCTGTAGAAGGACAGAGTGCCGGCTGGCTAGTCCAGAACACCCTACTCTGTGGGAGCTGGGAGGAGGGGACGCTCTACGGTAGTGGACTCTATTATTGTGCCTGGCAGAGTAACTTCTGTAGTTAAAGCAGATCAGGACTCCAGGACTTGTCATTGTATCCAATCCCACAGTCATTACCCCCTCCTCTTCCTGCTGATTCCTTTATATGCCACCCCCTATAACAGCCACATTCCCACTCCACTCTACTTCCCAGTGCAACAGCGCCCAGTCAGACCCTCTCTACACAGCACCTGTCCACAGTCCTCAAATCTCTGGGTGATCAGGATACAAGAATGCACCTCTGTCCCCTCCAAGTCACCTTTCTGTTCTTCCTTCTAGACAGAGAGAGGGAGTCTGTGTACTGTGTTTGGGTGTCCAGTGTGAGATCACAGACATCTGATGGATGAAACCAGACACAATATTAGAAATCATCATCTTCAAATTAGGAATGTTAACTCACTGTTTCATTAATTCATTTAATGTAGATGTTTCGAGGTATCAAAATGAGAAGTTAAGGTAACTTGAGATTTGTTGAATGATCATATGTTATACTGTGCATGGTAATATAAAACACACTTATTCCCATTAATTACACACACACTGACACAACTGACACACACTGCACACACACTGAGCACACACTGGACACACACACACACACACTGGACACACACACACACACACTGGGACGGACACACACACACACACAACTGGACGGACACACACACACACTGATGACGCACACACACACACACACACACACACACACACACACACAGACACACACATTACACACACACACACACACACACACCACACACACACACACACACATTTCTAATGTAACAGGAAAATCTCTCACACACAGACATGCCACATTGTCAAATCAACTCTTTGTAAACTTTGGTGTCCCTTGATTTGTGCTTCTTAGAACTACAGCTGATATTTAATACGACCAAGTAAGTAATGATGGTGGTCTTTGACTTTGACTTCACCTGAATTAAGACTTATTCTTAGTCATATTCTTCACAGCAGTCAACACTCAGCATTTTCTAAGTCCAGGTTTCATTGTGTTCTCTCCACCATGTTCCACACTGTAACGGTAAGCGTAAAGAAACAGACAGTCATTGAGGGATACATCTGAACTCACACACACACACACACACACACACACACACACACACACACACACACACACACACACACACACACTGGACAACACACACACACACACAAGCCAACATTACATACACACTACTGGACACACACACATTGAAAAATATTATTATCGACACACACACACACACACACTGACACACACACACACACACACACACACACAC
>NW_025535492.1:0-95751 GCF_020615455.1 Coregonus clupeaformis | reverse complement strand
GTCCAGACATCATACAGTGGGGGAAAAAAGTATTTAGTCAGCTACCAATTGTGCAAGTTCTCCCACTTAAAAAGATGAGAGAGGCCTGTAATTTTCATCATAGGTACACATCAACTATGACAGACAAAATGAGGAAAAAAAATCCAGAAAATCACATTGTAGGATTTTTAATGAATTTATTTGCAAATTATGGTGGAAAATAAGTATTTGGTCACCTACAAACAAGCAAGATTTCTGGCTCTTACAGACCTGTAACTTCTTCTTTAAGAGGCTCCTCTGTCCTCCACTCGTTACCTGTATTAATGGCACCTGTTTGAACTTGTTATCAGTATAAAAGACACCTGTCCACAACCTCAAACAGTCACACTCCAAACTCCACTATGGCCAAGACTGAAGAGCTGTCAAAGGACACCAGAAACAAAATTGTAGACCTGCACCAGGCTGGGAAGACTGAATCTGCAATAAGTTAGCAGCTTGGTTTGAAGAAATCAACTGTGGGAGCAATTATTAGGAAATGGAAGACATACAAGACCACTGATAATCTCCCTCGATCTGGGGCTCCACGCAAGATCTCACCCCGTGGGGTCAAAATGATCACAACAACGGTGAGCAAAAATCCCAGAACCACACGGGGGGGCCTAGTGAATGACCTGCAGAGAGCTGGGACCAAAGTAACAAAGCCTACCATCAGTAACACACTACGCCGCCAGGGACTCAAATCCTGCAGTGCCAGACGTGTCCCCCTGCTTAAGCCAGTACATGTCCAGGCCCGTCTGAAGTTTGCTAGAGTGCATTTGGATGATCCAGAAGAGGATTGGGAGAATGTCATATGGTCAGATGAAACCAAAATAGAACTTTTTGGTAAAAACTCAACTCGTCGTGTTTGGAGGACAAAGAATGCTGAGTTGCATCCAAAGAACACCATACCTACTGTGAATCATGGGGGTGGAAACATCATTCTTTGGGGCTGTTTTTCTGCAAAGGGACCAGGACGACTGATCCGTGTAAAGGAAAGAATGAATAGGGCCATGTATCGTGAGATTTTGAGTGAAAACCTCCTTTCATCAGCAAGGGTATTGAAGATGAAACGTGGCTGGGTCTTTCAGCATGACAATGATCCCAAACACACCGCCCGGGCAACGAAGGAGTGGCTTCGTAAGAAGCATTTCAAGGTCCTGGAGTGGCCTAGCCAGTCTCCAGATCTCAACCCCATAGAAAATCTTTGGAGGGAGTTGAAAGTCCGTGTTGCCCAGCGACAGCCCCAAATCATCACTGCTCTAGAGGAGATCTGCATGGAGGAATGGGCCAAAATACCAGCAACAGTGTGTGAAAACCTTGTGAAGACTTACAGAAAACGTTTGACCTGTGTCATTGCCAACAAAGGGTATATAACAAAGTATTGAGAAACTTTTGTTATTGACCAAATACTTATTTTCCACCATAATTTGCAAATAAATTCATTAAAAATCCTACAATGTGATTTTCTGGATTTTTTTCCCTCATTTTGTCTGTCATAGTTGACGTGTACCTATGATGAAAATTACAGGCCTCTCTCATCTTTTTAAGTGGGAGAACTTGCACAATTGGTGGCTGACTAAATACTTTTTTTCCCCACTGTATATGGGCTACACACACTGAAATAGAGGGGCGCCATTTCTCTCGCTTGGATGATTTCTCCGGTGAAATTCAGTCACTTGCGAATTGACGGAAAATTATGAAAACACAGAGAGAGACGAAAGATAAATGATTTTATAATTTATATGTTTTTATTGGTCAAATATTTGCTGAGGCCTGGCTTCCCTTGGCATCCATGAATACACTGTTTCCTTACAATTTGTGTAAAGAAAGGTGCTATCTAGAACCTAAAAGGGTTCTTCGGCTGTCCCCATAGGAGAACCCTTTGACAAACCCTATTTGGTTCTAGGTAGAACCATTTTTGGTTCCATAAGGGTTCTCCTATGGGGACAGCCGAAGAACCCTTTTGGAACCCTTTTTTTCTAAGAGTGTACAACTACGACCTCCCAAGTGGCGCAGTGGTCTAAGGCACTGCATTGCAGTGCTAGCTGTGCCACTAGAGATCCTGGTTCGAATCCAGGCTCTGTCGTAGCAGGCCGCGACCGGGAGACCCATGGGGCGGTGCACAATTGGCCCAGCGTCGTCCAGGGTAGGGGAGGGAATGGCCGGCAGGGATGTAGCTCAGTTGGTTGAGCATGGTGTTTGCAACGCCATGGTTGTGGGTATGATTCCCACGGGGGGCCAGTATGATTTTTTTTTTTTTAAAGTAAGCACTCACTAACTGTAAGTCGCTCTGGATAAGAGCGTCTGCTAAATGACGTAAATGTAAGACCTAGACAACCAGGTGAGGGCTGTTTCTAACTAATAAGTGATCTTAATTTATCAATCAGGTAAAAGGGAGGAGCGAAAACCCGCAGGCACTCGGCCCTCCATGGAATGAATTACAGGTGTTCAGGCGAAGTTTGTAGGTAGGTATATGCAGGTAGGAGAGTTGGACATGGTGGAGTTATGCTTGCTCTTTCTAATTTTCCTGTCTCTCTCCATCTCATTTTTGTTGTTCTCAATCAATAACCTTTTGATTGAGAAAGAGCTTTCGCCGTCCTGATCATCTGTCTCTACCTCACTTTCTCAGTTGCTTTTTCCTCTGTTTCACCAGCTCCATAACCCCCCTTTCTTTGAAATCACTTCTGAATGTAAAAACATACTCCTCTCTGCTGTGAGTCAATGAAACGCTGCCCTCTGGTGCATATTTGTATAAGAGACACACAATCAATACCTACTCCTTAGTGCTGTGAGTCAATGAAACACTGCTCTCTAGTGCATATTTGTAATGTAGTTATGAAAGTTTACGTTACCTCATCAGCATAACCGGTATTTATAGGGAAACATTTATAATGTTACCTCATTAGCATAGGGGGGTTCGATGACAGCTGCCCAGCATAGGGCAACCTGTCATCAGCATCTGGCTCTGAGGAGCGTTCCTCGGAGACGAGGCCTACCCCAAACTATTCAATAAAATTCCATATTGTATTCTGGCTTTGTTGTCATTCAGTTAAGCCTGTACTCAATTGAATTAGAGATGCACATCAATACCTCCAGAAACTCCTTTAATCTCATCAGTTGATGTCATAGGTCAGGCCTGGTTTCAGAGGTGAGGTTAACGTGTCCTTCTCTAAAGCCTGGTGTACACTACACGATTTTTCGTGTCGCCAGCCCGGTACGCCCCGTACCTGCTCTCCGCACCAAACTAGTGGTGCGTGTATCCAGTCTGGTACGGCCCGTACCTGCTCCCCGCACCAAACCAGTGGTGCGTGTCGCCAGCCCGGTACGCCCCGTACCTGCTCCCCGCACCAAACTAGTGGTGCGTGTATCCAGTCCGGTAAGGCCCGTACCTGCTCCTCGCACCAAACCAGTGGTGCGTGTCGCCAGTCCGGCACGGCCCGTGCCTGCTCCTCGCACCAGATCAGTGGTGCGTGTTCCCAGTCCGGCACAGCCCGTGCCTGCTCCTCGCACCAAACCAGTGGTGCGTGTCTCCAGTCCGGCACGGCCGTGCCTGCTCCTCACACCAAACCAGTGGTGCGTGTCTCCAGTCCGGTATGGGTGGTGCCAGAGCAGTCCGCTCCACCGGTTCCCAGTCCAGCTCCGGTCAGCTGCTCCACTCCAGTGCCAGAGCAGTCCGCTCTACTGGTGCCTAGTCCTGCCCCGGTCAGCTGCTCCAGTCCAGAGCCAGAGTAGTCCGCTCCACCGGGGTCCAGTTCAGGTCCTGTCAGCGGCTCCACTCCAGAACCAGATGTCAACCCCTCTCCAGGGTCGGGGCCTCCCACACCAGGGTCCAGACAGGGCTTGGTGCATCGCGGGAGGACTGAGAGGGGAAGCATCGCGCCGAGGTCCAGACCGGACCAGGGGTGCAACGGGGAGGCAGTAAGGGAGAGGACGTCACGCCCGGAGCCGGAGCCGCCACCGAGGCTAGATGCCCACCCGGACCCTCCCCTGTTAAGTTAGATTTTGCGGCCGGTGTCCGCAACTTTGGGGGGGGGGGGTACTGTCACGCCCTGACCTGTAAATGCCTGTTGTTTCTCGTTGGTTTGGTCAGGGTGTGAGTTTCTATGTGTATATCTATGTGTATGATCTAGTATGTGTAGATCTATGTTGGCCGGGTGTGGTTCCCAATCAGAGGCAGCTGTCGATCTTTGTCTCTGATTGGGGATCATACTTAGGCAGCCATTTTGCCTACCTTAGTTGTGGGATCTTGACTCTTGTTTGGCTTGTTTGTGTGTAGCCATTGTGAGCTTCATGTTACGTTGCTTTGTTGTTTTGTCGTGTGTTAACTTCGCTAATAAACATGTATGCATTCCACGCTGCACCTTGGTCCAATCCTGTACTCAACGAACGTGACACTGATTCAACTGATCAAAGTATAATTGTCACGCCCTGACTCTGGGGACTCGTATTTGTTGAGTCAGGGTGTGTATTTTCTGTGTGGTATGTTCTATGTTGCATTTTCTATGTTTAGATCTAGATTGTGTAGATCTATGTTGGCCGGTGTGGTTCCCAATCAGAGGCAGCTGTAGCTCGTTGTCTCTGATTGGGGACCATACTTAGGTAGCCTATTGGCACTAGTGGGTTGTGGGATCTTGTTCCGTGTTAAGGTATGTTGTGTTGTGTTGTGCTGCCTTGGACTTCACGTTTCGTTTTGTTTGTTATTTTGTCATTGTGTTTGATATTTAATAAACATGTACGCATATCACGCTGCGCCTTGGTCCGTCCCGTTCATCAACGATCGTGACAGAAGATCCCACCAGACCTGGACCAAGCAGTGTGCCGAGGAGGAGCAGAGAGGATATACTTGGCAGGAGATGAGAGAGGATCTGGCAAGAAAGAGGGAGGCCCTGATCAGGGTGGAGAGGCAATCCCCCCCAAAAAAATTGGGGGGGGGCACACGGTGTGGACGAAGAGGCAGCAGGAGGCCGCGACAGGGCGGATCTGCTGGTTATTAGAGGAGGCCACCAGATTACGGGGGCCATTGGTTCAGAGGGAGCAGAAGGAAAGTGTAGAGGCACGGCGAGAGGAGCTGGTTAGGCAGCAGAAGGACCGGGGGTTAATAAAGGAACCCAGTCCCGCTCCTCGCACCAAGCAAGTGGTGCGTGTCACCAGTCCGGTCCGGCCCGTTCCTGCTTCCCGCACTAAGCCAGTGGTACCTGTTCCCGGTACGGCCCGACCCGTTCCTGCCCCTCGCACCAAGCCAGTGGTGCGCGTCGCCAGTCCGGTCCGTCCTGTTCCTGCTCCTCGCACCAAGCCAGTGGTGTGCGTCGCCAGCCCGGTCCGGCCTGTTCCTGTCCCTCGCACCAAACCAGTGGTGCGCGTCGCCAGTCCGGTCCGGCCTGTTCCTGCCATTCGCACCAAGCCAGTGGTGCGCGTCGCCAGTCCGGTCCGTCCTGTTCCTGCTCCTCGCACCAAGCCAGTGGTGCGCGTCGCCAGCCCGGTCCGGCCTGTTCCTGTCCCTCGCACCAAACCAGTGGTGCGCGTCGCCAGCCCGGCCCGGCCTGTTCCTGCCCCTCGCACCAAGTCAGTGGTGCGCGTCGCCAGCCCGGTCCGGCCTGTTCCTGCCCCTCGCACCAAGACAGTGGTGCGCGTCGCCAGCCCGGTCCGGCCTGTTCCTGCCCCTCGCACCAAGCCAGTGGTGCGCGTCGCCAGTCCGGTCCGTCCTGTTCCTGCTCCTCGCACCAAGCAAGTGGTGCGCGTCGCCAGCCCAGTCCGGCCTGTTCCTGTCCATCGCACCAAGCCAGTGGTGTGCGTCACCAGCCCGGTCCGGCCTGTTCCTGCCCCTCGCACCAAGCCAGTGGTGCGCGTCGCCAGCCCGGTCCGGCCTGTTCCTGCCCCTCGCACCAAGACAGTGGTGCGCGTCGCCAGCCCGGTCCGTCCTGTCCCTGCCCCTCGCACCAAGCCAGTGGTGCGCGTCGCCAGACCGGCCCGGCCTGTTCCTGCCCCTCGCACCAAGCCAGTGGTGCGCGTCGCCAGCCCGGCACGGCCCGTGCCTTTTCCACCGGTGCCTGGTCCGGCACCGGTCAGCTGCTCCACTCCGGAGCCAGAGTAGTCCGCTCCACCGGGGTCCAGTTCAGGTCCTGTCAGCGGCTCCACTCCAGAACCAGATGTCAACCCCTCTCCAGGGTCGGGGCCTCCCACACCAGGGTCCAGACAGGGCTTGGTGCATCGCGGGAGGACTGAGAGGGGAAGCATCTCGCCGAGGTCCAGACCGGACCAGGGGTGCAACGGGGAGGCAGTAAGGGAGAGGACGTCACGCCCGGAGCCGGAGCCGCCACCGAGGCTAGATGCCCACCCGGACCCTCCCCTGTTAAGTTAGGTTTTGCGGCCGGTGTCCGCAACTTTGGGGGGGGGGGGGTACTTTCACGCCCTGACCTGTAAATGCCTGTTGTTTCTCGTTGGTTTGGTCAGGGTGTGAGTTTCTATGTGTATATCTATGTGTATGATCTAGTATGTGTAGATCTATGTTGGCCGGGTGTGGTTCCCAATCAGAGGCAGCTGTCGATCGTTGTCTCTGATTGGGGATCATACTTAGGCAGACATTTTGCCTACCTTAGTTGTGGGATCTTGACTCTTGTTTGGCTTGTTTGTGTGTAGCCACGTTACGTTGCTTTGTTGTTTTGTCGTGTGTTAACTTCGCTAATAAACATGTATGCATTCCACGCTGCACCTTGGTCCAATCCTGTACTCAACGAACGTGACACTGATTCAACTGATCAAAGTATAATTGTCACGCCCTGACTCTGGGGACTCGTATTTGTTGAGTCAGGGTGTGTATTTTCTGTGAGGTATGTTCTATGTTGCATTTTCTATGTTTAGATCTAGATCGTGTAGATCTATGTTGGCCGGTGTGGTTCCCAATTAGAGGCAGCTGTAGCTCGTTTTCTCTGATTGGGGACCATACTTAGGTAGCCTATTGGCACTAGTGGGTTGTGGGATCTTGTTCCGTGTAAAGGTATGTTGTGTTGTGTTGTGCTGCCTTGGACTTCACGTTTCGTTTTGTTTGTTATTTTGTCGTTGTGTTTGATATTTAATAAACATGTACGCATATCACGCTGCGCCTTGGTCCGTCCCGTTCATCAACGATCGTGACAGAAGATCCCACCAGACCTGGACAAAGCAGTGTGCCGAGGAGGAGCAGAGAAGATGGACTTGGCAGGAGATGAGAGAGGATCTGGCAAGAAAGAGGGAGGCCCTGATCAGGGTGGAGAGGCAATCCCCTCGCACCAATCCAGTGGTGCGCGTTGCCAGTCCGGTCCGTCCTGTTCCTGCTCCTAGCACCAAGCCAGTGGTGCGCGTCGCCAGCCCGGTCCGGCCTGTTCCTGCCCTCGCACCAAACCAGTGGTGCGCGTCGCCAGCCCGGCCCGGCCTGTTCCTGCCCCTCGCACCAAGTCAGTGTTGCGCGTCGCCAGCCCGGTCCGGCCTGTTCCTTCTCCTCGCACCAAGCCAGTGGTGCGCGTCGCCAGCCCGGCCCGGCCTGTTCCTGTCCCTCGCACCAAGCCAGTGGTGCGCGTCACCAGTCCGGTCCGTCCTGTTCCTGCTCCTCGCACCAAGCCAGTGGTGCGCGTCGCCAGCCCGGTCCGGCCTGTTCCTGTCCATCGCACCAAGCCAGTGGTGCGCGTCGCCAGCCCGGTCCGGCCTGTTCCTGCCCCTTGCACCAAGCCAGTGGTGCGCGTCGCCAGCCCGGTCCGGCCTGTTCCTGCCCCTCGCACCAAGCCAGTGGTGCGCGTCGCCAGCCCGGTCCGGCCTGTTCCTGCCCCTCGCACCAAGCCAGTGGTGCGCGTCGCCAGCCCGGCCCGGCCTGTTCCTGTCCCTCGCACCAAGCCAGTGGTGCGCGTCGCCAGCCCGGCCCGGCCCGGCCTGGTCCTGCCCCTCGCACCAAGCCAGTGGTGCGCGTCGCCAGCCCGGTCCAGCCTGGTCCTGCCCCTCGCACCAAACCAGTGGTGCACGTCGCCAGTCCGGTCCGGCCTGTTCCTGCCCCTCGCACCAAGCCAGTGGTGCGCGTCGCCAGTCCGGTCCGTCCTGTACCTGCTCCTCGCACCAAGCCAGTGGTGCGCGTCGCCAGCCCGGTCCGGCCTGTTCCTGACCCTCGCACCAAACCAGTGGTGCGCGTCGCCAGCCCGGCCCGGCCTGGTCCTGCCCCTCGCACCAAGCTAGTGGTGCGCGTCGCTAGCCCGGCCCGGCCTGTTCCTGCCAGTCGCACCAAGCCAGTGGTGCGCGTCGCCAGCCCGGTCCGGCCTGTTCCTGACCCTCGCACCAAACCAGTGGTGCGCGTCGCCAGCCCGGCCCGGCCTGGTCCTGCCCCTCGCACCAAGCCAGTGGTGCGCGTCGCTAGCCCGGCCCGGCCTGTTCCTTCCCCTCGCACCAAGCCAGTGGTGCGCGTCGCCAGCCCGGTCCGGCCTGTTCCTGGTCCTCGCACCAAGCCAGTGGTGCGCGTCGCCAGCCCGGCCCGGCCTGTTCCTGCCCCTCGCACCAAGCCAGTGGTGCGCGTCGCCAGCCCGGCCCGGCCTGCTCCTGCCCCTTGCACCAAGCCAGTGGTGCGTGTGTCCAGTCCGGCACGGCCCGTGCCTGTTCCACCGGTGCCTGGTCCGGCACCGGTCAGCTGCTCCACTCTGGAGCCAGAGCAATCCGCTTCACCGGGGTCCAGTCCAGCTCCGGTCAGCGGCTCCACTCCGGAGCCAGAGCAGTCCACTCCACCGGTGCCTGACCCAGCTCCGGTCAGCTGCTCCACTCCGGAGCCAGAGCAGTCCGTTCCACCGAGGGCCAGTCCTGATCCGGTCAGCGGCTCCACTCCGGAGCCAGAGTAGTCCGCTCCACCGGTGCCTAGTCCAGCTCCGGTCAGCGGCTCCAGTCCGGAGCCTGTGCAGGGGCGCAACAGGGAGGCGGAGAGTAAGTGGTCGTCACGCCCTGAGCCGGATCCGCCTCCGAGGCGGAATGCCCACCCGGTCCCTACCCTGTTATGTTTATGTTGTGCGGTCGGAGTCCGCACCTTTGGGGGGGGGTACTGTCACGCCCTGACTCTGGGGACTCGTATTTGTTGAGTCAGGGTGTGTATTTTCTGTGTGGTATGTTCTATGTTGCATTTTCTATGTTTAGATCTAGATCGTGTAGATCTATGTTGGCCGGTGTGGTTCCCAATCAGAGGCAGCTGTAGCTCTTTGTCTCTGATTGGGGACCATACTTAGGTAGCCTATTGGCACTAGTGAGTTGTGGGATCTTGTTCCGTGTTAAGGTATGTTGTGCTGTGCTGCCTTGGACTTCACGTTTTGTTTTATTTGTTATTTTGTCGTTGTGTTTGATATTTAATAAACATGTACGCATATCACGCTGCGCCTTGGTCCGTCCCGTTCATCAACGATCGTGACAATAATGATTAGTTGATTATTTGAATCAGTTGTGTAATGCTAGAGCAAAAACTAGGACCGAGTTTGGGAAACCCTGCTTTAACCAAAGTCAAAGTATCAAATCATTACAGCTCTGAAGTTCACAAACAATGTTATTCAATTCAAAATGGCCTCCACAATCCCCCGACCTCAACCCAATTGAGATGGTTTGGGATGAGTTGGACCGCAGAGTGAAGGAAAAGCAGCTAACAAGTGCTCAGCATATGTGGGAACTCCTTGAAGACTGTTGGAAAAGCATTCCAGGTGAAGCTGGTTGAGAGAATGCCAAGAGTGTGCAAAGCTGTCATCAAGGCAAAGGGTGGCTATTTGAAGAATCTCAAATATAAAATATATTTTGATTTGTTTAACACTTTTTTGGTTACTACATGATTCCATATGTGTTATTTCGTAGTTTTGATGTCTTCACTATTATTCTACAATGTAGTAATAATGAAAAATCCTTGAATGAGTAGGTGTGTCCAAACTTTTGATTGGTACTGTACTTTCTTAACACTTATTTTTCTTAAAACTGCATTGTTGGTTAAGGGCTTTTCAGTAAGCATTTCACTGTAAGGTCTACACTTGTTCTATTCGGCGCATGTGACAAATACAAATTAATTTTTTTATATAAAATAATACTCTTACCCTCACAATTTCTCTTGCTCTTAGGTAAACAGTATTAAATATCCTGACTTAAGTAAAGGCATGTTCAGATGTTTCATTTCAATTTGATTTATGGACTTTGTGGCTTCTTGGAAATAATCTTTGTGGTAAACCGACAGGTTTTTCAAGAAGCTAGGGTCATGAGTATCCTTGATATTAAGGTGGAGCTGAAGTACTTATTTAGTGTACGCAAACTAACCATGAATGAATGAATGCACAGTAACAAGGTAACTTGTATTCTATACCTAACTAGACATTTTAGCATAATTTAGCTCATCAATTCTAGAAGTGTGAAGAGATAGAGTATTACACTATAGATTTCAAATATAGTCTGTAAACATATTGTCCACAACGTTAACATGACATTTCATATTTTTGTGGTGTCAGTTGAGCTAGGGATTTTGAATGACCTTTTCTTCCCTATATCATAGATAAGAAAGTATGATAAAGAGCAGGTTTGGCATACCAGCCCTGCAACCCTGATGTAGTATCAGTTTGCTGGGATCACCAGTGCATGACTGTGTTAACGAAAGCTTGACACACACATCGGGGTCATGAAGGCTTTTCCAACCCATTTCTGACAGGTCTTTATCAACCTGCAAGAGGCCCTTTCCCCTCCAGTTAAAGACATGCTCCGGAACTTTGGCAACTAGTAAGTCATTTTAAAACCTCCCGCTTTGGGCTGGATGTGTCAATGTGTAGTTCATACATGCATAATCTATGAGCAGAATTACTGTTTTACCTCAATTAGCCACAAAATCCCTCATTTGAAAGCGACTGTTTACTGAAAGCTGAGTGGCGACATTTTCCCTACATTTTCCCCCACTTGGGCCAGCCCCCTAGCAATTCGAGTTCAAGCCAATGAGCTTCAGCCAGTGGAGGCTCCTCAGAGGAGGAAGGTGAGGACCATCCTCCTCAGTGAATTTCATAAACATTTAAATAGTGAAACATTAAAAAAGTTATCATTTTTAGATACAACTTTATTAAATATATTAAAGTCACCAAATAATTGATTATTACACACTGTTTTGCAATGAAGGTCTACAGTAGCCTCAAAAGCACTCTGTAGGGTAGCACCATGGTGTAGCTAGAGGACACCTAGTTTCCATCCTCCTTTGAGTACATTGACTTCAATACAAAACCTAGGAGGCTCATGGTTCTCACCCCCTTCCATAGACTTACACAGTAATTATGACAACTTCCGGAGGACGTCCTTCAACCTATCAGAGCTCTTGCAGCATGAACTGACATGTTATCCACCCAATCAAAGGATCAGAGAATGAATCTAGTACTAAACGCATAAGCTAGAGCTAGCTAGCACTGCAGTGCATAAAATGTGGTGAGTAGTTGACTCAAAGAGAGAGAGAGACAATAGTTGAACAGTTTTTAACAAATTAATTTAGTTAAAAATGAAGGAGAAGCAAGTGAGAGAGAGAGAGAGAGAGAGAGAGAGAGCTATCTATATTTCGTTATATTTGTCACTTTCACTTAGCTAGCGATGTAGCTAGCTAGTTTAGCCTACTCAAACACCCGGCTCAAACAGAGAGGAACGCTATGTTAGCTAGCTGGCTATGGCTATCACACTGGAACTCTTCCAAGTCAAGGTAAGCTTTTGGTTTGTATGTGGCTGCTATGAAAGTGAACTGTGTTTGCGTGTGATCAGGGGTGTATTCATTCCGCCGATTCTGTTGAAAAATGTTCTTAAACGGTAGCAAAGGGAACGAAACGGGGATAAACAGACCTGAATTTGTCCAATAGAAAATCTAGTTTGGGAAAATGTGAGTATCATGTAATAGCCTAAACCTATCGATGTTACATTGAGCTGGGTGAATGGAATATGAATGACAGTTAATAGAAATAAGGCCATGCTCATTCAAAAAAAGATTGTCCTCCCTCATCTTAAACGGCACTGACATCCACTGGCTTCAGCCCCTCGCCATTTGAGTGACAGCTAGCAAGATGCACACACAGCAGAGAAATAGAGAGAGCAATGACGTAGTGCACATATCTGCACATATGTGACGTAGTTCGCAATTTTCGGGGACCACTGTTGGCTAGTGAGCGCTACTTTCAGAACTACTGGCTAAAAAGTATACAAAAGTACCAGATAGTCTTTTTAAAGTGATGCTCCAGAACTTTTGTATAATTTCAGCCAGTAGTTTTGAAAGTGGTGCTCACGAGCCAAAACAGGTCCCCGTTTTTTGTGCACTATGTCATTCAATTGTGTACTACGTCATCCATATCGTATGATATGTTACGTCCTGCCCCAAAAAATAAATAGAAAATATACTGTATATAGATATATTTTTTGTCATTCGTATGATATGTTACAGATCAAATTTGTATAATATGTTAAAAATTTGTTGTACTTAAGATCCCGGACTGTTTGTTTTTCACATTCTTAAAGATGCCCTTTTGTCGCTTTAAACATATTACTGACACATTTTGAACATCGTGAAAGATGTCCCCTACACTCTGTTGTAAAAAGTGCATGTTTCTGACAGGTTTAAAAGGTGCCCCTAAAAGGTTGTTCCTGTAGATGTTTTTGCATAACTTAAACATACAACCTGAGGCTATTGAAATGAACTTGAATTTGACCTTTGTATTTGTATTTGTATTAATTATGGATCCCCATTAGCTGCTGCCAAAACATTACAATACATTCATAAAATATTTCACAACATATTAAGTGTGTGCCCTCCGGCCTCTACTCTACTACCACATATCTATAACACAAAATCCATGTGTAAGTGTGTATAGTGCATATGTTATCATGTGTTTGTATGCATGTGTCTATGTTTGTGTTGATTCGAAGTCCCCACTGTTCCATAAGGTGTATTTTTTAAATCTAATTTTACTGTTGGCATGAGTTACTTGATGTGGAATAGAGTTCCATGTAGTCATGGCTCTATGTAGTACTGTGTAGCTCCCATAGTCTGTTCTTGACTTGGGGACTGTGAAGAGACCTCTGGTGGCATGTCTTGTGGGGTATGCGTAGGTGTCCGGTAGTTCAAACAGACAGCTCGGTGCATTCAACATGTCAATACCTCTCACAAATACAAGTAGTGATGAAGTCAATCTCTCCTCCACTTTGAGCCAGGAGAGATTGACATGCATGTTATTAATGTTAGCTCTCTGTGTACATCCAAGGGTCAGCCGTGCTGCCCTGTTCTGAGCCAAGTCCCTCTTTGTGGTACCTGACCACACGACTGAACAGTAGTCCAGGTGCGACAAAACTAGGGCCTGTAGGACCTGCCTTGTTGATAGTGCTGTTAAGAAGGTAGAGCAGCGCTTTATTATAGACAGACTTCTCCCCATCCTAGCTACTGTTGTATTAATATGTTTTGACTATGACAGCTTACAATCCAGAGTTACTACAAGCAATTTAGTCTCCTCATCTTGCTCAATTTCCACATTATTCATTACAAGATTTAGTTGAGGTTTAGGGTTTAGTGAATGATTTGTCCCAAATACAATGCTTTTAGTTTTTGAAAGTTTTAGGACTAACTTATTTCTTGCCACCCATTCTGAAACTAACTGCAGCTCTTTGTTAAGTGTTGCTATCATTTCAGTTGCTGTGGTAGCTGACGTGTATAGTGTTGAGTCATCCGCATACATAGACACACTGGCTTTACTCAAAGCCAGTGGCATGTTGTTAGTAAAGATTGAAAAAACGAAGGGGCCTAGACAACTGCCCTGGGGAATTCCTGATTCTACCTGGATTTTGTTGGAGAGGCTTCCATTAATGAACACCATCTGTGTTATGTTATACAGGTAACACTTTATCCACAATATAGCTGGGGGCGTAAAGCCATAACACATACGTTTTTCCAACAACAGACTATGATCGATAATGTCAAACGCCGCACTGAAATCTAACAAAACAGCCCCCACAATATTTTTATCATCAATTTCTCTCAGTCAATCATCAGTCATTTGTGTAAGTGCTGTGCTTGTTGAATGTCCTTCCCTATAAGCGTGCTGAAAGTCTGTTGTCATTTTGTTTACTGTAAAATAGCATTTTATCTGGTCAAACACAATTTTTTCAAAAAGTTGACTAAGGGCTGGTAACAGTCTGATTGGTTGGCTATTTGAGCCAGTTAAGGGGGCTTTACTATTCTTAGGTAGGGGAATAACCTTTGCTTCCCTCCAGGCCTGAGGGCACACACTTTCTAGTAGGCTTAAATTGAAGATATTGCAAATAGGAGTGGCAATATTGTCCGCTATTATCCTCAGTAATTTTCCATCCAAGTTGTCAGACCCCGGTGGCTTGTCATTGTTGATCGACAATAATACTTTTTTCACCTCTTTCACACTTACATTAAGGAATTCAAAATTACAATGCTTGTCTTTCATAATTTCTTTGGATGTGTAGTGTCAGTGTTTGTTGCTGGCACGTCATGCCTAAGTTTGCTAATCTTCCCAATGAAAAAATAATTGAAGTAGTTGGCAATATCAATGGGTTTTGTGATGAATGAGCCATCTGATTCAATGAATGATGGAGCGGAGTTTGCCTTTTTGCCCAATATTTCATTTAAGGTGCTCCAAAGCTTTTTACTATCATTCTTTATGTCATTTATCTTTATTTCATAGTGTAGTTTCTTCTTCTTTTTATTCAGTTTAGTCACATGATTTCTCAATTTGCAGTACGTTTGCCAATCGATTGTAAAGCCAGACCTATTTGCCATCTCTTTTCCCTCATCCCTCTCAACCATAAAATTATTCTCCTTCTTTCTGGTTCCGACACGCATCCATTTACGCTCACCTGGAGCCGAACAGTGAGCAGCCATTTTGTGGTTCAAGCTAGTAGAGGCGTGCAGTGTGCTGAAATTGATCATAGTCCAAGAAGGTCCCATTATGATCCTCTTGGATGTTTTGATAGGAAGCATTTAATGATGCCGATAGTCTCATAGAATCCTTATTCAGTTCAAGGCGCTTGGTCAAATGTTTTATTTCTTCATGAAGAGCAATAATCCTTTCTTTAGCTGCATCAAGTTCAATACATTTTTCACAAATGAAGGTATCCATCGGACCTTTCCCCGTGACAACAAAGAACATGTCGCATATTATACATTTAATAGCTTGCGAGTCCCCAGCAGATTTAACCCTAAACAGTGCAAACAACCACCCTCCCAAACTCTGTAAACAACTTGTACGCGCGAAAAACAGTTTTCTTTGAGGTTGAGGTTTGCACATTGTGCAGCATTTTATTTTCGTCTTTCATGCTATCTAAAGTGCAATATGTTCCTTAGGCTATGATATAAATATGACTTGGCACTGACACTAATAGTGTAATAGATGAATGGTTAAGTAATCAAAGCATTTCAAAGCATAATTGAACTGTTGGTTCACTTCCAACTGGGCCCACACTGGTTGAATTAACGTTGTTTCCACGTCCTTGAAATGAAATTACAATGAACCAACATAGAATAGATGTTGAATTGACGTCTGTGCCCAGTGGGTTGGTTGTTGTTGTTTGAGTAAGTCTTTACATTGTGTTGTGTAATCAAAGAAATGCCACAAAAATGTGTGTATCGAATTCCCCTTTTCAAATTTCACTTGTAATGTATTTTGTCTTATAGGAACCTTTACAGTAGATCACAATTTGCTTTGCTTTCCTTTGTGAGTCTTTCATATGAATGTTAGTCAGGTGAACCTAGAAGGCATGCTGACCTGACAAAAACGCTCTACATACGAAAAACGGTACTCTTGTTTTTACTGTCTGCCTCTCTGCACTTTCAGTTGGGCGTTTGACTGCTTTATGCCTTCACAAACTGCCATTGTACAGGGAGAACTGAAAAAGGGTCTACACACATACCTGAGTGAATGGTTTTGTTTTTAATTTCAGTTTCTGGGCCATATTTTACTGATGGTTGTCTATGATGTGTCATGTGATATTCTGGTATACAGATTACCTAGAGGACAACCAGATGCTCCTCCCATTCACACATAGGTTGTTACGGATTGGCTCATTCAAAACTCTGCTGAACCAGTTCTAGTGAGACTTATCTCTGTGCTCGCTTGTAAAAGCTGATATGTTCATCATTGTCATGAGCCTTCTCCCACAATGAGTTACCTGTGCCATTACATTGTTTCTCCAAAGGTATTGCATGCTAATTGTGCTAATCACACCTCCATGAAAAAGAAAAGCCAAGCTTCTATATGTGCTTTGTAGATATGCCAAGGCCTACTGTTCCATGTGTAGCGCACAGCAAGGCATCTCTTACTCACATTCTTATCAGGGTAGCTTATAGTGATAACACTGATTCACTCACTATAGTGAACCTAAGCTCTGGTAGGTTAGGTGAGACGCTATCTCCTCATCTCTGTTATTTCTGACCTGTCGCCCACGGGTCACTGTCCCCACATGTCACTCTTTGTCCCCCCTTGGTGACAACAACATACTGGATAACCCCATAGATTCTCAGTCTAGTTGGTTTTGGGGCACGTGTGCTCCCCATGTGATGGGCAGTCACATAGGCAGAGATCAGAGATAGAGCTCAGGTATAGCCTGTTTACTTATCTCTTTCTCGCTCTGTTTCCCCTGCAGCTACTCTGCACCACTCTCTGCTCTAGCAACACACTGCATGCCTTGGGTGCTGACGGACAGCACATGAGGAAATAGGTGTGTGTGTGTGAGAAAGTGAGAAGAACTGTATTTTGGTTAGGAATGCAATCACAACAATGCCTTCCTAAACACATACTTGACTTGCACACAAACGGAGTCACTTATTCTCAAATCACCTGAGGAAGAGGAGTTAGTAGGTGCGCTCTCACATCTATAGTCTTTGATGGAGTCCGCCACTTCAGAATTTCTCTCCTAGCCTTAGTTCTAAGCATGCAAGCACAGTAGTACTATAATGTTCCGTAACACACACCTCCACACACACAGGTTTGCAGGTTATGTGTGAAGTACCTGTATGGTGTACTACTGTATGTTATCGTAGGTTGCATAATGGACAGGTCCTTTCTTGTGCTTATCGCATCGGATCAGGTGCCAAGGCTCCAGTAGCCGATTCTGTTATAATGCATGTCCCTTCTTTGCATCCCCCCACATGTCCCATCAGCCCTGCCTGATGGCCAGATTGTCTTATCTGAGAGGCCCAGGAGCCAGCCTGCAGATGGAGTGACAATAGAACACTTCATAGCACAACTCTTTTACACATATTTGTGGTAGTGCAGCTGCTGGAATTCTACAGTTGATGCTTGTGGGGGCAGTGGTGGTTGACACACTGAGTGGTGTGTGTGTGTATAATATGTAATTAATTCCTTTGGATTGTGTGTCTACGCTAATAAATGTAATTATTCAAATGTAGATGGACTTTTATTGGAGGTGGAATCTGTGGTAAAAGGAACAGTCTTGAGATTTTCCAATACATAGGCCTATTGGAACTGCATTATGGCATTTCACAATGTCTAATGTTTATGTTAAATAGATTAAATATGTTACAGTTTGAGACTCTTATCAGAGCAAAGGAAATGATGACAGAGATAGTGTTTGTACCAGCACGGGACAGGCTTGCATCTGGCTTACAAAAACTGTTGGACACCATGTGAGTGTCCCCGCTATGCCTGAGTGTATGTGCTGGAATGACAGTGACTCCTGGCATCTCACAGGCATCTGGCATAGCCGCACATCTCTAGCCGTGGTTACACCTTGCATTAACATGTGGTTGTCGTCATCCGATCAAGATGATCCGATCGAAATTTGTTTTGTCTACACATGGTAATAAAATGTCTCTAGCTGCCCACTGCGTCCATATTGTGACCAGATTATCTGGTCCCTCCCTATATGCAAATGAATCCAACCTGCCTTGAACCTCCCGTTATGACACAAGCTGTAGAAATCGACAGAAAACAGCAGACTTTTATATTCAATAGTTTATACTCTCATCATTACAGCCTACTTTTGTTATCCAACGATTTAAGACTAGGTGTAATAGGCTACCGTCCCGATAACCTGGACCTGTCCACAGCCGTACAAATAAATATTCAGAGAATCTCTCCCATCCCTAAGAAAGTCACCACACAAACAAACGGAGTATCTGGATGTGTGTACAAAATAGAATTAATGCACAGTATAAATACAAATTAGACTTAGGGGCCTTATGCACATAGTAGAAACAGAAACAGGTTAAGTTACAGAGTAGGCTACAAAGCGCATCTCCAAATGACGCAATGCATTTTTTCAAACAGGTCTGAACAGGGTTGATCTTTAAGCATGGATGTTTACATAGTTGTCTTTATAATAACGTTAATGATTGAAAAGGCAAATATTGTATGCTCTCTAAAGAAACTGGCATGTATAGGCCTACAAAGGAGCATGCACGTAAAGCAAATACTATGGAGGAATAAAGTGTAAATCTAAAAGAAGTCCTTTGGATTGTACACAGGGCCGTGCACAGACCTTTGGTGGGGCAGGTGCTCAAAGTAAAAAAAGGGCACCCCTCCTCACACACACACTTTAATTCCATCACTCACTTTTCTACTGCTTCTGGAGCCAAATTCTCCATTATTTGTTTTAACATAGGCCTTCAATTTCATCAAAAACACACTCACTCATCACACATTGTATGCTAAGCAAGCTAGAACCAAAGATGAAAGTTTAGTTAAGTATCTTTGCTAGAACCACTATGGGTGGTCATCGCTAATCAGTGTTTCTTCTGGACATTTTTGTAGCAGTCGTTTGTAGAACGACTGTGAAAAGGTCAGCTCTGGTGACTTTTTAAAAGGACATTTTTTTTTGGGGTGGGGGGGGTGCCCAGATAGCATATGAACCCGTCATAAGTCATGGCAAAATGTTTAGAATTACAGTCAATTAGCTTTATAACTGCAACATTTTCTCTCAGCCTCATGGCAAAAATGTGTAGAATAACATGATATTAGCTATAAAACTGCAAATTCTTCTCTCTGTCCCATGGCAAAATATGTAGAGGTCTTTCTTGGACCTGATGGGGGTGGGGGGAGGGTCCTCGCGAAACTGTGCTGCGCCACTGGTTGATACTTGACTAGGGAGGGGGGAGGATTGAGGAGGACGAATGACAACGTTCCTAATATGTATTCCATACCAGTGACTATCATGCTGTCTGGAGGACTGTGTACTGTGTTTCATGTGCAAGCAGGTTTGGCTGCCACAGTGGCACAAAGCGCTAAATAACATTTAGAACGTTGTTGTACCTAGACAGAGCTAAATAACCTTTATAACGATGTTGTATCCGGACAGATTATTGAAAGTATGTTTGGTAGAAATACTATGATGTAAAAAAAAAGCGTCACAGCTAAATGAATGGAGCGGAAACATGAATGTCGCTAATGTAGGCGAGATGAATCAGCTAGTTAGCTTGGCTATGCTAGTCTTTACTTGATTTGAATTTGTTATGTTACTGACAAACAGTCGAACAGCAGTTGCCTCCATCCCTGTCCCTGTCCCTGAGACAACACATGCTAGCAACTACAAAGTAACCTACTACTGGCCGTATTAATTTCAAACTCACCGCTCACCACCAATCAAAGGGCACTTTTTTCATAGGAGGGCAAAAGGGCAGGTGCTCCAGCACCCCTAGTGCTCTGTCAGTGCATGTGCCTGATTGTACATTATATTGGACAGTGCCATACTTACAGAAAGCTCTGCGCCTTTACGCATCAGTTTGGACATCTTTGGAGATTTTTCAGGAAAATGCTAAAAGATTCACAGAATAGCAGGATATATACAGGATTGCATTATATACCAGGGGTCAGATTCTTATTCAGTATAGGCCTAAACAGTACCCTACCATAGGGGAAGAAATGTGACATGCTGGGAGAAGAACGACCATAGTTTGGTTTCCTCCAAATCATTGATCAGTGATAATTCACTAACAGAGTCTCTTTCACTCATCGAGAGTTGATAGACTGCTATTGCATTACAGAATTTAAATTGAACTACAAATGTATTGGGGATGCATGGGACGGTGGGCGGGTGGTGGGATGGTCAGCCAATACCCCATCCAGCTCTGAATAAAATTTGCATTTTTTTCTCCCATTCCCACTCCTGCTATGATAGTCCTTTGCCTTTCTGTACGATGTTTTCCAATATTTGGTTTTGCGCTGGCATTGGACATGAGAACGGGATAACCGTTTTTCCCTCATTCGCGACTAAATCTACATAACTTTATTTCTATATGCTTGATCTAATTTCGATCGGACTGTGGCATCCGACCACAGTGCAAGTAGACATTTCCCACTGAGCACAGACGTAAATTCAACGTCTATTCCAAGTTAGTTCAAGTGTGTGCCCAGGTTGATTTTTAATGAAGAGGAGGAATTGTAGAGGTATCTTTGTCCATAATTATACCTCAACTGGCCGGAGTGATTTTTCTTTAGAGGGGGGGGGACAACCGTGATGTTAGCCAAAAGTATATGCTTTCGTTGTCAGGATTCGTTTGCACTTTAAGGATATCCGTACAAGATGCGTCTTCGACTACCTCCTGAGGTGGTCAGGAACATCTAATCACAATCAGATAACAATGCGTCTTTTGATTGTCTACACCTGTCGACAAATGTGGGCACAATCAGAATGTGGACAAGATCAGAATTTAAGAAATTGCTTATTCCATTTACTAATAAGCATGCACCCATTAAGAAAAAAATTGATTGAAGAGGAATTGAAAAATGGTATGGTTGAGAGGATGAGGCAAAGGAATGGAAAATAAGTCTGGCAGCACAGCCGATCGGCAAATGTACTGTAAATGGTGTCACGACTTCCTCCGAAGCTGCCTCCCCTCCTTGTTCGGGCAGGCTTCGGCGTTCGTCGTCACCGGCCTTCTAGCCACTGTCGCTCCATATCTCATCATTCCATTTGTCTTGTCTTGTCAATTACACACATCAGGTTCATATTCCCCTCATTAGTACATGTATAAGTGTTCCCTCTGCCCCCTTGTCCTTGTGGGTGATTGTTTCATGTGAGATGAGTGTAGCTCGGTGGAGCTACCTGTACTTTGTATTGCCGGGTTATATTTTCCCTGTGTGCCTGTATTTGTTCCAGTGCGCCTGTTTTGCGCACTGGACTGTTGACGCTATCCAGCGTAACTGTGTACTACGGAATAAACTCTGTATTCTGTGATTTACCCTCCTGCGCCTGACTCCTTCAAATCACACTATCACAAATTGAGAAATGATGTGACTAAGTAAGCAAAAAGAAGAAGAAACTGTTCTACGAAACAAAGATAAATTATATAAAGGATGATAGTAAAACATTTTGAACTGCCTTAAATGAGATTTTGGGCAAAACGCCGAACTCAGCTCCATCCTTCATTTAATCAGATGTCTCATTTATCACAAAACCCACTGATATTGCCAACTACTTTAATAACTTTTTTCATTGGCAAGATTAGAAAAATTAGGCATGACATGCCAACAACAAACTCTGAACCTACACATCAATGCATAACTGACCAAATTATGAAAGACAAGTATTGTAAAGAGGTGAAAAAAGTATTGTTGCCTACAGGAAACCGTGTGTCCTCAGGCCTGGAGGGAAGCAAAAGTAATTCCGCTACCCAAGAATAGCAAACCACCCTTTACTGGTTCAAACAACCAATCAGCCTGCTACGAACCCTTAGTAAACTTTTGAAAAAAATTGTGTTTGATCAGATCCAATGCTATATCACAGTAAACAAATGACCAACTGACTTTCAGCACGCTTATAGCGAAGGGCACTCAACATGTACGGCACTCACACAAATGACTGATGATTGGCGCAAATAAATTGATAATAAGAAGATTGTGAGAGCTGTTTTGTTAGACTTCAGTGCAGCTTTTGACATTATCGATCATAATCTTCAGGCCTAAGGGTTGAACTAGCAACGATGCATTAACATGGTGAGAGCACTAGTTGTGCCATTAAAGGTTCAGACCTCTTGACACTTTGCAGTGAACACACTAGGCTACACTCATAAACAGGGATGCTCGAAAAGTAGAACTTGGGAATGGGATGCAACTCATCTGCCACACTGATCCTCAACACTGGGGCCCCTCAGGGGTGCGTGCTTAGTCCCCTCCTGTACTCCCTGTTCACCCACGACTGCGTGGCCAAGCATGACTCCAACACCATCATTAAGTTTGCTGATGACACAACAGTGGTAGGCCGGATCACCGACAGCCTATAGGAAGGAGGTCAGAGACCCAGCAGTGTGGTTCCAGGACAACAACCTCTCCCTCAATGTGAGCAAGACAAAGGAGCTGATCATGGACTACAGGAAAAGGAGGGCCGAACAGGCCCCCATTAACATTGACGGGGCTGTAGGGGAGCGGGTTGAGAGTTTCAAGTTCCTTGGTGTCCACATCACCAACAAACTATCATGGTCCAAACACACCAAGACAGTCGTGAAGAGGGCATGACAACACATTTTCCCCTTAGGAGACTGAAAATATTTGGCATGGGTCCCCAGATCCTCAAAAAGTTATACAGCTGCACCATCGAGAGCATCCTGACCGGTTGCATCACCACCTGGTATGGCAACTGCTCGGCATCCGACCGCAAGGCGCTACAGAGGGTAGTGCGTACGGCCCAGTACATCACTGGGGCCAAGCTTCCTGCCATCCAGGACCTACAGCGGGGAGAACAAGTATTTGATACACTGCCGATTTTGCAGGTTTTCCTACTTACATAGGTACACTTCAACTGTGAGAGACAGAATCTAAAACAAAAATCAAGAAAATCACATAGTATGATGTTTAAGTAAATCATTTGCATTTTATTGCATGACATAAGTATTTGATCACCTACCAACCAGTAAGAATTCCGGCTCTCACAGACCTGTTAGTTTTTCTTTAAGAAGCCCTCCTGTTCTCCACTCATTACCTGTATTAACTGCACCTGTTTGAACTCGTTACCTGTATAAAAGACACCTGTCCACACACTCAATCAAACAGACTCCAACCTCTCCACAATGGCCAAGACCAGAGAGCTGTGTAAGGACACCAGGGATACATTTGTAGACCTGCACAAGGCTGGGATGGGCTACAGGACAATAGGCAAGCAGCTTGGTGAGAAGGCAACAACTGTTGGCGCAATAATTAGAAAATGGAAGAAGTTCAAGATGACGGTCAATCACCCTCGGTCTGGGGCTCCATGCAATATCTCACCTCGTGGGGCATCAATGATCATGAGGAAGGTGAGGGATCAGCCCAGAACTATACGGCAGGACCTGGTCAATGACCTGAAGAGAGCTCGGACCACAGTCTCAAAGAAAACCATTAGTAACACACTACGCCGTCATGGATTAAAATCCTGCAGTGCATGCAAGGTCCCCCGGCTCAAGCCAGCGCATGTCCAGGCCCGTCTGAAGTTTGCCAATGACCATCTGGATGATCCAGAGGAGGAATGGGAGAAGGTCATGTGGTCTGATGAGACAAAAATATAGCTTTTTGGTCTAAACTCCACTCGCCGTGTTTGGAGGAAGAAGAAGGATGAGTACAACCCCAAGAACACCATCCAAACCGTGAAGCATGGAGGTGGAAACATCATTCTTTGGGGATGCTTTTCTGCAAAGGGGACAGGACGACTGCACAATTTTGAGGGGAGGATGGATGTGGCCATGTATCGCGAGATCTTGGCCAACAACCTCCTTCCCTCAGTAAGAGCATTGAAGATGGGTCGTGACTGGGTCTTCCAGCATGACAACGACCCGAAACACACAGCCAGGGCATCGAAGGAGTGGCTCCGTAAGACGCATCTCAAGGTCCTGGAGTGGCCTAGCCAGTCTTCAGACCTGAACCCAATAGAAAATCTTTGGAGGGAGCTGAAAGTCCGTATTGCCCAGCGACAGCCCCGAAACCTGAAGGATCGAGTGGCGCAGTGGTCTAAGGCACTGCATCGCAGTGCTAGCTGTGCCACTAGAGATCCTGGTTCGAATCCAGGCTCTGTCGTAGCCGGCCGCGACCGGGAGACCCATGGGGCGGCGCACAATTGGCCCAGCGTCGTCCAGGGTAGGGGAGGGAATGGCCGGCAGGGGATGTAGCTCAGTTGGTAGAGCATGGCATTTGCAACGCCAGGGTTGTGGGTTCGATAAAATAATGTATGTGCTAACTGTAAGTCGCTCTGGATAAGAGCGTCTGCTAAATGACTAAAATGTAAATGTAAATCTGGAGAAGGTCTGTATGGAGGAGTGGGCCAAAATCCCTGCTGCAGTGTGTGCAAACCTGGTCAAGACCTACAGGAAACGTATGATCTCTGTAATTGCAAACAAAGGTTTCTGTACCAAATATTAAGTTTCTGGATTTTTGTTTTAGATTCCGTCTCTCACAGTTGAAGTGTACCTATGATAAAAATTACAGACCTCTACATGCTTTGTAAGTAGGAAAACCTGCAAAATCGGCAGTGTATCAAATACTTGTTCTCCCCACTGTATATACTATGCAGTGTCAGATGAAGGCACAAAAAATTGTCAAAGACTCCAGTCACCCAAGTCATAGAATGTTCTCTCTGCTACCACACGGCAAGTGGTACTGGAGCACCAAGTCTAGGTCCAAAAGGCTCCTTAACAGCTTCTTCCCCCAAGCCATAAGACTGCTGAACAATTAATCAAATGGCCACCCGGACTATTTACATTGCCCCCCCACCCCCACCCCACGCTGCTACATGCTGTTTATAATCTATTGATAGTCACTTTACCCCTACCTACATGTACAAATTACCTCGACTAACCTGAACCCCCACACATTGACTCGGTACCGGTACCCCCTGTATATAGCCTCATTATTGTTATTTTATTGTGTTACTTTTTATTTAATTTTTTACTTTACTTTATTTAGTAAATATTTTCTTAACTCTGTTTGTTGAAATGCATTGTTGGTTAAGGGCTTGTAAGTAAGCATTTCACCTGTTGTATTCGGCGCATGTGACAAATAAAATTGGATTGTATATATATATTTATTAAAATATGAATATCATACAGTGGACACCTAAGCCTTTGCATACAATGCCCTGATAAGATTAGTGCTCAAATCTGAACCGTGAGGTGGACAATTATTATTTTATGAAAGTAGGCCGTTTTGTTGTATTTTTTATAGGCTATAAAGTTTTGCATATGCTATACATCGAAACACATGGAATAGTGTTTTTGTAATTTGTTATAGGCTGTTTTTAAGGACACATACAGTGGGGGAAAAAAGTATTTAGTCAGCCACCAATTGTGCAAGTTCTCCCACTTAAAAAGATGAGAGAGGCTTGTAATTTTCATCATAGGTACACGTCAACTATGACAGACAAATTGAGAGAAAAAAAATCCAGAAAATCACATTGTAGGATTTTTTATGAATTTATTTGCAAATTATGGTGGAAAATAAGTATTTGGTCAATAACAAAAGTTAAAAATAAGTATTAGCATACAGGTATGTAATATAGTCCTTTAGTTTAGCAAGCTTACAGGTAAGGTTTTTTCCTGGGGAGGTGGATGTACTGTACTCTTAATTATGACACAGATTCCCATACATTGGCATTGGCATGCATAGTCAAAACATAACTGGCGTCTTCAGAAAATGAAGGTTAAGTTGTCCGACTTGTTGATGGTAGCTATTTGTATCTAATGTACGGGCTTCCTGCTTACGATGAGCAGGAGGTATTCTTACCAATCATGGCAAAGAGGTCAGAGTGGTAGACAGAGCAGTTCTTGTGTTTGCTCTTGTCCAGGTTGGGGCGGTAGAGAACACGAGCCACCATCAGGCCAAAGTAAGCTCCAAAGGTGTGGATGGTCATGGAGCCACCAGCATCCTTGGCCTAAAGGTGAACATGATCTAATTTAAGGGGTGTAAAAAGCTTAGTCTAAAAGTATATTATGCAAGAGTGATGAGAAAGCCTAATAGGAGAGTAAGCATAATAGTACGTAAAAAAAAACAGTTTTAGTGTAGGTTTGTATACACACATATAAGCCTTAAGGCTGCAAGACATGAATTGTACGTTTAATGGTACACCTAAAGACACACACACACTCACCCCCAGAACAGAAAGCACAATGAACTCATTGATTGCGAACAGGGTGACTTCAATCACAGACATGACCAGCAGCTGGACTGGACTGGTCTTCCCCAGGACCGCCCCGAACGAGATAAGCACTGAGCCCGTGCAGAAGTCAGCGTTGATCATACTGCAGGAGGGAGAAACACTCTTAATGATAGGGTTTATTATGGGATACACTACAGTATACACTTACACCCGTATGATATGACATGTATACACATCACATGTATCTGCTGGTGTGTTGTGTTTATTTTAGTATGAAATGTAGGTTAGTGTGTGCATGAGCCGTACTTCTCTATTCCGATGTGGATCTTGCCCCCGTGCATGCCGTGGACAAAGCCCTGCATGAGAGTGGCCCACTGCAGAGCGAAGGCCGCAATGAGGAAGTTGAAGCCCACACTGCTAAAGCCGTAACGTTGCAGGAACGTCATGAGGAAACCAAAGCCAATGAAGATCATCACGTGCACATCCTGAAAGCCTGAACAAAGTAGGAGAACACAGTACAGATTATTTTATTGCGTTGGATGCACATTGTCACTATTCAAGTGCCTGTGTGGTCAGTCTTGCAAACATTTTAACAATCCCCTTCTTATGGTTTGGTGAGAAAGACTGTCTTATGACAGTAGTATACAGTGGGGAAAAAAAGTATTTAGTCAGCCACCAATTGTGCAAGTTCTCCCACTTAAAAAGATGAGAGAGGCCTGTAATTTTCATCATAGGTACACGTCAACTATGACAGACAAAATGAGAATTTTTTTCTCCAGAAAATCACATTGTAGGATTTTTTAGGAATTTACTTGCAAATTATGGTGGAAAATAAGTATTTGGTCAATAACAAAAGTTTCTCAATACTTTGTTATATACCCTTTGTTGGCAATGACACAGGTCAAACGTTTTCTGTAAGTCTTCACAAGGTTTTCACACACTGTTGCTGGTATTTTGGCCCATTCCTCCATGCAGATCTCCTCTAGAGCAGTGATGTTTTGGGGCTGTCGCTGGGCAACACAGACTTTCAACTCCCTCCAAAGATTTTCTATGGGGTTGAGATCTGGAGACTGGCTATGCCACTCCAGGACCTTGAAATGCTTCTTACGAAGCCACTCCTTCGTTGCCCGGGCGGTGTGTTTGGGATCATTGTCATGCTGAAAGACCCAGCCACGTTTCATCTTCAATGCCCTTGCTGATGGAAGGAGGTTTTCACTCAAAATCTCACGATACATGGCCCCATTCATTCTTTCCTTTACACGGATCAGTCGTCCTGGTCCCTTTGCAGAAAAACAGCCCCAAAGCATGATGTTTCCACCCCCATGCTTCACAGTAGGTATGGTGTTCTTTGGATGCAACTCAGCATTCTTTGTCCTCCAAACACGACGAGTTGAGTTTTTACCAAAAAGTTCTATTTTGGTTTCATCTGACCATATGACATTCTCCCAATCCTCTTCTGGATCATCCAAATGCACTCTAGCAAACTTCAGACGGGCCTGGACATGTACTGGCTTAAGCAGGGGGACACGTCTGGCACTGCAGGATTTGAGTCCCTGGCAGCGTAGTGTGTTACTGATGGTAGGCTTTGTTACTTTGGTCCTGGGATTTTTGCTCACCGTTCTTGTGATCATTTTGACCCCACGGGGTGAGATCTTGCGTGGAGCCCCAGATCGAGGGAGATTATCAGTGGTCTTGTATGTCTTCCATTTCCTAATAATTGCTCCCACAGTTGATTTCTTCAAACCAAGCTGCTTACCTATTGCAGATTCAGTCTTCCCAGCCTGGTGCAGGTCTACAATTTTGTTTCTGGTGTCCTTAGACAGCTCTTTGGTCTTGGCCATAGTGGAGTTTGGAGTGTGACTGTTTGAGGTTGTGGACAGGTGTCTTTTATACTGATAACAAGTTCAAACAGGTGCCATTAATACAGGTAACGAGTGGAGGACAGAGGGGCCTCTTAAAGAAGAACTTACAGGTCTTTGAGAGCCAGAAATCTTGCTTGTTTGTAGGTGACCAAATACTGATTTTCCACCATAATTTGCAAATAAATTCATTAAAAATCCTACAATGTGATTTTCTGGATTTTTAAAAATCAATTTGTCTGTCATAGTTGACGTGTACCTATGATGAAAATTACAGGCCTCTCTCGTCTTTTTAAGTGGGAGAACTTGCACAATTGGTGGCTGACTAAATACTTTTTTTCCCCACTGTAAATGTGACTCATTTGGCCAACATCCCTTATTTATTGATGACGCTGGCTGCGCCAGGTTGTATCTGAATGCATATGAATGTTCATTAAATGTCTCAAATGTCCGGTAAATTAAAATCTTCCCTGTCATGTTGCCCAGCGCCAAAGGAAAGTCTGAAATGGCATATTGTTTTTATGAAGATTTTAGAATATTCACATGAAAATCTGTCGCCAAATGGATGGATAATAATAAACTCCCTAAAGACTCTGGCACTAGTCCAGGGTCACTTTGATTATGCCTGCACATCATGGTTCACCAGCAACCCCAAACATCTAATTTATAAGCTACCAGCCAAACAAGCTTGTAAGAATTGTACTTTAACTCCCCCCTCATCTGGAGATTGAGCATTTTTTCATCTCTATCTCTGTAATGTGTCTGTATCTATGTAATTGTAGATGTATATATGTAAAATGTTAAATAATAATAGGGACCACAATGGAAATAAGTCCCCAACTTTATTGTGCAATCCCGGTCACTTTATAAAAATCTTTGTGCATACAGTGCCTTCGGAAATCATTCAGACCCCTTGACTTTTTACACATTTTGTTATGTTACAGCCTATTCTAAAATGTAATAAATAAATAAAAATCCACATCAATCTACACACAATACCCCATAATGACGAAAACATGTTTTTATAAATGTTTGCAAATGTATAAAAAAAAAAAATAAAAAAATACCTTATTTACATAAGTATTCAGACCCTTTGCTATGAGTCTCGAAATTGAGCAACCTGTTTCCATTGATCAACTTTGAAATGTTTCTACAACTTGATTGGAGTCCACCTGTGTTAAATTCAATTGATTTGACATGATTTGGAAAGGTACACGCCTGTCGATATAAGGTCCCACAGTTGACAGTGCATGTCAGAGCAAAAACCAAGCCATGAGCTCAAAGGAATTGACCGTAGAGCTCCGAGACAGGATTGTGTCCAGGCACAGATCTGGGGAAGGGTACCAAAAAATGTCTGCAGCATTGAAGGTCTCCAAGAACACAGTGGCCTCCATCATTCTTAAATGGAAGAAGTTTGGAACCACCAAGACTCTTCCTAGAGCTGGCCCCCTGGCCAAACTGAGCAATCGGGGGAGAAGGGCCTTAGTCAGGGAGATGACCAAGAACCCGATGGGCACACTGACAGAGCTCTAGAGTTCCTCTTTGGAGATGGGAGAACCTTCCAGAAAGACAACCATCTCTGCAGCACTCCACCAATCAGGCCTTTATGGTAGAGTGGCCAGACAGAAGTCACTCCTCAGTAAAAGGCAGATGACAGCCCGCTTGGAGTTTGCCAAAAGGCACCTAAAGACTCTCAGACCATGAGAAACAAGATTATCTGGTCTGATGACACCAAGATTGAACTCTTTGGCCTGAATGCCAAGCGTCACGTCTGGAGGAAACCTGGCACCATCCCTACGGTGAAGCATGGTGGTGGCAGCATCATGCTGTGGGGATGTTTTTCAGCGGCTGGGACTGGGAGACTAGTCAGGATCGAGGAAAAGATAAACGGATCAAAGTACAGAGAACCTTGATGAAAACCTGCTCCAGAGCGGTCAGGACCTCAGACTGGGGCGAAGGTTCACCTTCCAACAGGACAATGACCATAAGCACACAGCCAAGACAATGCAGGAGTGGCTTCGGGACAACTCTTTGAATGTCCTTGAGTGGCCCAGCCAGAGCCCGGACTTGAACCTGATCGAACATCTCTGGAGAGACCTGAAAATAGCTGTGGAGCAACGCTCCCCATCCAACATGACAGAGCTTGAGAGGATCTGCAGAGAAGAATGGGAGAAACTCTCCAAATACAGGTGTGCCAAAGATGCTTCAACAAAGTACTGAGTAAACGGTCTGAATACTTATGTAAATGTGATATTTCTGTGTTTTATTTGTAACAAATTTGCAAAAATTTCTAAAACCCAGTTTTTGCTTTGTCATTATGGGGCATTGTGTGTAGATTGATGAGGGGAAAAAACAGTTTAATGCATTTTAGAATAAGGCTGTAATGTAACAAAATGTGGAAAAAGTCAAAGGCACTGTATATATTTGTTACTGCTCAACTAAAACAATCTCGGTCAACCAACAGCCTAACGACCAAAAAATATTCCAGTCAACTAATTGGGGTCAGCCCTAAATGTACTCAATAAAACACCTCCTTTATAAATGACCAAAGGGATCCCTTACACCAGGCTAACCTCTGTCAAATTGATATTTTGCCCATGAGCCAGGGCTTCTGTTTGTTGACTTCAAAAGTCACAATTATCAAGATGGTGAGACACTATGTACAGAACATGGTCAATATGTTATATTCTCTGCCCATCAGTGTCCTAACCTGGGCAAACATGTAATTTACTAATCTGAGTATATGCTATCAGTTTAGAGAAGAATGCTCCTGAGTTAAACTATGGGGCTAAGTAAGTGAAACTCAATTGTTTTGAAGGGGCTGATGATTTAGATGTGCCCTGTAGCCCACCCTGTCAACGTACCGTGGGGAGGAATGTTAGTGGGTCTCACGGAAAGACAGGATGAAACATGTTACACTAGAAAAATCACAGTTTACTTATTTACTTATACCTCTGCCTACTCCATGGCTTGTTTTTCAAATTATGAGTAAAACATATTTCACTTTATTTGAAACGGTGAGCCAGACATAATTAAACATGCTTGTTTATATAACGAATAGGAATTTGGGGGGCTAAAATGATTCAATATTAAAGCATTAAACCTCTCCCTTTCTTGCAGTCAAATGACCTAGTGGTCTCATGGGTGGAATGTTATTCATACTTTTCATAATTAATAAACATTATTTCAAAAATCTGCAAAACATCTTGTGTTTCTATGTCAAACGGTTTTGTTATATTTCAGTCTTCTGTGATGTATATAAAGTGTAATATTGGTATGCAAACTCAAAATTGAATACATTTCAACTCTATATCTTATTTTTTAAGCCCATAAAGATGTGTGTGAGGTGTATACTTTTGTTTCAAAGTAGATTTCTTTATGACTACTGCAGTAAAAGGTTATTAAAGCGTCAGTCATACAACAGTTATACTTAAACCCAAACTGGTTCTCCAGTAGAGTAGTAAGAGTGGCTCCTTTAACCAGATAACAACCTCTCTGTTTCGGTGAATTGAAATGTACATCAGCAGTTTTCATCTTGTTATAGGTCACTGACTGACAGTCACTCAATTAGCCCATATCAGTAAAAAAGATTTTGATTGGTAAATGAGTCAAGTTAGTCTAGCCAGATATCTAAACTTGTAGTAACCACATCCAAATTACCGACCGTGCACGCAGGGCAGGTGCCCAGAAGGGTTCAATTCGAAATGAAGGCAGTCAATTCAGGAAATAAATTTAACCCCCCCCCCAAAAAAAAAAAGAATTACCTCACTAAAATTCAAACCCTGGTTACGGCCCTGGTAATACTGTTATTAGAAGTACCATGTACGTGAAATGTATTAATAATGCGTTTTGAGAATGACACAAATATTAATTTACACAAAGTCTGCTGCCTCAGTTTTGATGATGGCAATTTGCATATACTCCAGAATGTCATAAAGAGTGATCAGATGAATTGCAATTAATTGCAAAGTCCCTCTTTGCCATGAAAATGAACTTAATCCTAAAATAACATTTCCACTGCATTTCAGCCCTGCCACAAAAGGACCAGCTGCCATCATGTCAGTGATTCTCTCGTTAACACAGGTGAGAGTGTTGACGAGGACAAGGCTGGAGATCACTCTGTCATGCTGATTGAGTTAGAATAACAGACTGGAAGCTTTAAAAGGAGGGTGGTGCTTGAAATACAAGGAAACAAGTGCTGTTATCATTGTTTCACATAAAAAGGGCTTCGCAGGCAAGGATATTGCTGCTAGTAAGATTGCACCTAAATCAACCATTTATCGGATCATCAAGAACTTCAAGGAGAGAGGTTCAATTGTTGTGAAGAAGGCGTCAGGGCACCCAAGAAAGTCCAGCAAGCGCCAGGACCGTCTCCTAAAGTTGATTCAGCTGCGGGATCGGGGCACCACCAGTGCAGAGCTTGCTCAGGAATGGCAGCAGGCAGGTGTGAGTGCATCTGCACGCACAGTGAGGCGAAGACTTTTGGAGGATGGCCTGGTGTCAAGAAGGGCAGCAAAGAAGCCACTTCTCTCCAGGAAAAACATCAGGGACAGACTGATATTCTGCAAAAGGTACAGGGATTGGACTGCTGAGGACTGGGGTAAAGTCATTTTCTCTGATGAATCCCCTTTCATATTGTTTGGGGCATCCGGAAAACACCTTGTCCGGAGAAGACAAGGTGAGCGCTACCATCAGTCCTGTGTCATGCCAACAGTAAAGCATCCTGAGACCATTCATGTGTGGGGTTGCTTCTCAGCCAAGGGAGTGGGCTCACTCACAATTTTGCCTAAGAACACAGCCATGAATAAAGAACGGTACCAACACATCCTCCGAGAGCAACTTCTCCCAACCAACCAAGAACAGTTTGGTGAATGCCTTTTCCAACATGATGGAGCACCTTGCCATAAGGCAAAAGTGATAACTAAGTGGCTCGGGGAACAAAACATCGACATTTTGGGTCCATGGCCAGGAAACTCCCCAGACCTTAATCCCATTGAGAACTTGTGGTCGATCCTCAAGAGGCGGGTGGACAAACAAAAACCCACAAATTCGGACAAACTCCAAGCATTGATTATGCAAGAATGGGCTACCATCAGTCAGGATGTGGCCCAGAAGTTAATTGACTGCATGCCAGGGCGGATTGCAGAGGTCTTGAAAAAGAAGGGTCAACACTGCAAATATTGACTCTTTGCATAAACTTAATGTAATTGTCAATAAAAGCCTTTGACACTTATGGAATGCTTGTAATTATACTTCAGTATACCATAGTAACATCTGACAAAAGTATCTCGTAACACTGAAGCCGCAAACTTTGTGAAGACCAATACTTGTGTCATTCTCAAATATGTATGTGTAACAAAATGTAAAAAATGCTATACAAATGTAACAAAGTTACTTTTGTCCTCCGAAGTGGTGGATGGGCCAATAACATTCATAGCTACTGTAAGTTCTACTTGGATTTCGCTGTGCCTTAACTACAGTAGGCCTACAGTATGCCATCAGTCATCATCATTAGTGGAATTCTTAAATTCTTGAATTTTATTTGACCTTCATTGACTGAATTAAATGTGAAATGACCCCAACTCTTCAGACAGTCATACAGGCAGGAAGGTAGGCAGGAAGCTTGACAGACATTCAGGATTCAACTTCATAGATTGGCTTTGACGCCTCTGGTAGGCTTTTAGTTGAGATTCTCTAAACCATAACTGCATTCCTGCTAGGTGCGCTTTTCTAAAGGAGAAAGATAGCGTACATAGTGAGTGATGGCTCCTCCTTACAGGACAAAGATGTGCACAGACCTGCCTCCCTCCCCTCTCACATCCTACTCCCCCAAAACCTGAGTCTCAAATCCCCCCCCCCCACCCATCCCAAACCCGATATCCTACAACCTTTACATTTACATTTACATTTTAGTCATTTAGCAGACGCTCTTATCCAGAGCGACTTACAGGAGCAATTAGGGTTAAGTGCCTTGCTCAAGGGCACATTTACGTCATTTAGCAGACGCTCTTATCCAGAGCGACTACAAATTGGTGCATTCACCCTATAGCCAGTGGGATAACCACTTTACAATTATACTTTTTTTTATTTATTTATTTATTAAAATTTTTTTGGGGGGTGGCTGAGCGGGAACTATGCTTCCGCAGAGGAAGGGGAGCCAGCAGGCCAGAGGTGGATGAACGCAATGCCCTCGTTTGGGTGTAGGGACTGATCAGAGCCTGAAGGTACGGAGGTGCCGTTCCCCTCACTGCTCCATAGGCAAGCACCATGGTCTTGTAACAGATGCGAGCTTCAACTGGAAGCCAGTGGAGTGTGCGGAGGAGGGGGGTGACAAGAGAGAACTTGGGAAGGTTGCGCCTTTCCAGTTGCGCCTGTCCAAACATCTCAACTACAGGCCCTTTTAGCTTTTTAACATTGTGACAGTAAGTAAGGATGAATGGAATGTGTGTGTGTGTGTATATGTGTCTTGGCACATTATCACACATGGTTGCACAAACTATTTTGATCCCAAGATGTTTTGTTTTTATTTTACTTTTTGTCTCACTTTGAGGAGTCAATGGCATAATGGAGAGACACTGCTTACATTCACACAAGCAATATGTTAGATCCTATGTGTGTGCAAGCTTGACTGTCTGTCTGCATGCATCTGTTTGTGTTTTTGAATTCACAGTGGGTCTTGAACCATCAACCTGTTTTTACCGTAGATAAGGTATGAGAAAGCATTTAAAAAACGATTTCAATATGAAGGGTAAACCCATAAAAATTGTTTTTGATGGGTCATTTTCCTTCTCTATCAATCTAGAGGAGTAACTGATCATTTTAAGGAGTCCTAACTCATTCCAGACCACCTTAACAACAGCAATAGTGAAGGGGAGGGGTTGAGGTTTGCTTGTAACCTCTGATTGGAGGCACACAGAAAGGTGGTGGGCATGAACATTTGCAACCGAAACACACTAATTACGTCAGACCAACTCATGTGTCAGCTTGAGTCCTCCTCCCTCCCTGCACTCCCACTCTGTGTTAGTGTATGTTGCTGTGTTCCCCGCTCTGGAGCTGAGTTGGACATCTAACCATTCACCCCTAAGGCCATAGTGCAGAGCCAGGAGAATACCCAGGTAACCCCACAGCCATGACGAACTCAGCGACTAACTTGCGGCTGAAGCTGCCCATGGCCTGCATCATCCTGGAGGTGATCATCATCATCCTCTTCGGCACGCTGGTGAAGTACGACAAAGAGACAGACGCCAAGCAATGGCACATGGAAATTGCCAATGGCTCCTCCAACTACGAAAACGACTTTTACTACCGCTACCCCAGTGAGTGACCGCAGAGAGAGGGGTAGGGTTGGGGTAACGAGACAGGTGGGGTAGTAAACATCCCTAACCACTGATACAGGGTCAGATACATTTTCATCCCTTTAATGGTTATGGTTATGATTAGGTAGTATGGTGATCTGACCCTAAATCTGTGGATAAGGGTAACTATTACCTTGTGAGGGTGGAGAGGATGGGGGATGTGGAGTCCATCTATAGAAATGAAATAATTGTTATTTTCCTTCTTTGTTATGGTTAGTCTATGTGTCTGAGACTTGCATGGTAGCAGAAGCAGATCTGTTTGTTGTTTAGGCAAGTCTTGTGTCGTTCATTGTCATGCCATACATGTTTGTCATGACAATGAACATGACAGAAAAGTTGTCTGAAGCTCAAACGAATCTGACGACTAGATGGGAAATAATGCATTTTCCTTCTGTGTTATGTCGCATGTCTTGCTCCAGTGCTGTGTTTGTACATTGCCTTCCCCCCTGGGGAGTCTAGTCTTCCCCATCATTTTTGGGGGGACGTTATGAACTTACAGTACGGTTGTGTGGAGGAGATGAGGAGGTGGGTGGTGATGGTCATGGGTCATTGAGGTGAGCTGTTTGTGAGGGTTTGTAGAGGGGCAAAACAACTCTATTTTATGTTCTGTGCTCAGTGCTGTAGATCAGCATTCCTACTCTGAGACCCTTTGATACATTGGGCAGAGTGGGGTAAGATGAGCCAAAGGGGTAAGTTGAGCCACCCTTGTTTCTAGGAAACCATACAATTAAAAAGTTGACCCAATATTTAGGAAGAGGTCATCATTTCATGGATTCTGTGAAGGAATAAACTACATGGAAAAGTAGTAAGCAAGTTAGGTCCAAAAAACAGATTTTCACCAAGTCAAATTAATTTAATAATTAGGTTTCATGATGCTTGTATCTAAACCAAAGTAGATAATTTTAAGATTATACATCAGTTGGGGTGTCTATAAGCTTCAACATGAGGTCCTAAGCCTAGCATGAAAGTGCACCCTTGTAGCTGTGTGGGCTAATATAGTCAAAATGTTTGTCCTTCAGTAAGTTGAGCCAATGGCCATGGGGTAAGTTGGGCCAATGCTTGAGCCAATGGCAAGTTGAGCAAATTGAAGTGTTTTCTTCCCAGCCATAATGCAAGGCATTATCGCTGGGATATGAGGTAACAACAGAGCCTGGCCTATGTTAAAAGAGTTTAAAAAGTACAAAGTGTTTGTTAGGTGTTAAGCCTGTGTTAAAAGATGCTTAAAATGATTAAGACAAAACAGCGATTGTGTTTAATTGTGTTTGGGAAATAAAGATAGACATGGTTTTAAAAAGGTAGTGGTAATATTTCATTCAATACAGAAATTTGTAGGTGGCTTAACTTAACCTGTCCCATGGCTCAACACACCCCATACCCGGGGTAAGTTGTGCCAAGGGACCACTTTTTTTGGACAAGCTATGTTTTCAAAACTGTAATGTTTACATTAATTCTGATTATTTCCAGGGATACACAACATCCTGAAATATATGTTAATATATTTGTTATAAAGAATACTATATTTCCCTTGACGGAGGAATGCTGAATGTAAAGAATGTATCAACTTACCCCACTCTCCCCTACAACCCCTGAGCTCCTCAGTGTTCAATGTGAGTTTTCCCTCCTTTGCTTTGACATTTGGCTGCAAGCAGCAAAGCAACACATGGTTAATTTCCTAATTAGAGGAGGGTTTGGTTGCCAAATATTTTTGGGTGAACTTGTTTTACTTTCTGTGACAGTGTACTCCAGTTCACTGATGTATCAAATAAATAATTCTCATAATCGGTTTTATACTTGATATGTTCCGTTTGCTTTGTTTTGTGGTGTACAATATATACACCAACAATCACAACAGTACATTTTGGAGACAGATGGATACCTGAAAACAGACAATGTGCTTAAGTAATTGCATACTGTCTACTGTCTGCGGTCCACTGAAAATAACTGGAAACTAGAAGCTCTTTGTCAAGTGGGAGGAGAGGGAGAGTTAAGTTCCCCAATGTCAATATGGAAACAAATCCGGCATGGGGAGAGATGACTGTCCTTTGATATAACCCTTTAGTTTCTCAGATCTGTCTGTCAATGTTTCTTTGATTAGCGTCAAAACCATCTAACTCATAGGCTACTTTGAACAGCAAGAGGGAAGGAAGTTTGTTTCTGAATAGGTTATAGCATGTCTGTTGTAGTGGGTGTACAATCAGCTGGTATACTTTTTCTCCTCTGAACGTTGCTGTTCCACCTTAACAGATCAGTAATGAAATGCAAAGGAAGACTACTGGGGGGAGGTGGTGGAGGTAATCGGTGTGTGCAATTCTTAGCCGTGTTGAAAGTTCACATGTGTGCAACTGGTCCTACCTGTCACCACACCTTGAGGCTTTCCCAGTATTGTCTCTGTACTACATGTCATGCAGGTGGCTGGGTGCAGGTAAGCCCCAGAAAGAGTATGAGAATGTCTGTTATACAAACATGGGAATGTGTAGTAGGAATGTTTAATTTTCACATTCACCCAATCACTGTCCAATTAGGCCAGAGGGATAGGGGCTTCTGCGTGAGAAAGAAAGGCGCACCGGGGGGAGGAGAGTGAGGGGGAAAAGTTTAGTGAAAGATGGGGAACAGAAGGAGGGAGGGTGAAAAGGAGAGAAAGGGTTAGGAGGGAGAGAGTGATTGTTTTCAGAGAGAAGGAAAAGTTTGCTGTGGCAGTGTGATGTATGTGTTTATTGTCACGCCAGCAAGGCTTGTCATATGGATGACTGAGATACACAGAAAATGAGCTAGGGAGAGCGAGAAAGCAAGAGAAAAAGATTGTATGGCACAAAAAGGTCATTAAGGAACCAAAGTTGAGCTGTGAGCTACTTTGGCTGGTAGCAATGGTTTCCAGTTTTCCCATGGTTTTCCCTTGTTAAGGCCGGGGAGTCATACCCTGGTCAATCACACTGACCGCTGTGGTCAGTGTGGTTGACTAGGCTATTGGAGTCATGGGAAACTTTGGGAGTTGAATTATATGAATCTCTGAGAATTGGATCATGTCCGTTTGACTTTGAATTCAATTAATCTTTGAAGTTGAAGTCTGTGACTCTTTTGAGATTTGAATCAATTGAGCCTTTGAGGGTTGGGCCTTCACCCTTCACTGAAGCAGGTGAAGCTGCTGATGCACATTATGCCAGGCTCACTATTTATGCTCTTGCCTTAAGCTATTGAGTGACTGAGTACACTGACTTTGACACAAAGTAGAAACCTGTTCAAGGTTAGGTACATTTGAAAGAGGAAGCACTAAATGTCCATTAGAAGTAATTATTTCAGATCATCTTTAACCTGTCACCCTCACTGCTGAATGGAAGATCACCTTCAAGAATGAAACACACACACATACACACATACAGTAAGTGCACATCTGACTACTCTCATTGAACATATCCTGTTTGGAACTTCAAACGTTTAAGGTGTAATAAAAGTATACTGCTCTACAGTGTGCGGATTAAAGGGGTCGGGGGTCCCTAATTGAACCATTCTCCTATTTGTTTTAAATATAATTTTGTACTGCTAAAGTGGTACATATTAAACTAAAAGCTTATTCCAAATTAAAGGAACACCACCACCTCTCTGTCATGGTTTAAACCTTTTAATCGCATTCATCTCTCTACTCCGCCTGTCTGCCTCTCCCTCTGTCTTGAGCTTTCGAGCTTTTGCTAGCAAACTTGCAACATTGTATCGACTGGGTCCAACCCTTTAGTGAACTTGCAACATTGTTTCAACTGGGCCTCAATTTTCCCTGCGGATGAGCTCGGGACAGACACAACTGCATTTGCGTCCCCATTTGTCAGCAAGACACATCAATTAATTCAGGCTACAAGAGTGTAGGCTTAATGACAATTGCCAAATGTCATTACACTTTTTGGTGTTTTGTATGAGATGTCTCTTTCCCTTCATCAAATGGCGGGTGCACAGGGCACTGTTTGGATGATGGAATTATTTTGGAGTGGATGCACGTGTGCAAATAGCCTACTTTTTGAAGTGATTTGTTTGACAATAAGTGAAAACATCATCACTGGGTGTGTTCATGCCACATTAAAAGGCAATACATGTTTACTGTTCAAATACATGTCTTTACTATTAGGGCCATAAAAATGTTTGTGCACAAATAGGAAGTCCCGTGAATAAAATTGAGACCCCCAAATGTCACTGTATAATTCTCACTCTGCTGCTCTTTATTGTCTGGGTGTGTATGTAGGTTGACCTCATTGCTATGAGATAAGAGATTTGCTGTTATGTCAACATATTGTAGAAGCCTTTAGAACTATAGCTGCTCCACATGACAAATGTCTAGAAAGCAAATTATATATGATTGAAAGACACAGTCAGAATTAAGAGAACTGTAAATAAGGCATTAGGTTAAAACTGGTCTGTATGTTGCTTCATGAGTGCAGGTAATATATTAAAACAACAATTTTTACAATGTGTTTTGTTTATTTACATCCTCACAGGTGTTGTCCGTGTGTGAGCATGTTACATTTTCTCACCGCTCTGTAGGTGTCAGGAGGTGTCCTTCTAGGGGACACGGGGTATTTGGGCCAGCCTGCCAATGGGGAGTTGGGCAGTGCGAATATCCTCCATGCCAATGATCAGTTGCCAGGCAACGACACCAAGAGATATTGTCCCCACTCCCCAGTGCCATATGGATGAATACGTCCAGTGGGCAGAGGGAGGTGTAGTAGGCTGGTTAACAAGGCTGGATAGCAGGCTGAATTGAGCTATGAGGCACAGGGTAACTTCTCTGTGTCCTTCTATGTAGGCCAACTGAGGCTCCCAAAGCCCCCTGTCCCGCTCAATTTAAATCACAAAATGTTGACTAAAAGGGATTGTTGGTGACCAGAACTTACAATTAGATGAAAGATACTGCTACAGTGGGGGGGAAAAGTATTTAGTCAGCCACCAATTGTGCATGTTCTCCCACTTAAAAAGATGAGAGAGGCCTGTAATTTTCATAATAGGTACACGTCAACTATGACAGACAAATTGATTACAAAAATTCCAGAAAATCACATTGTAGGATTTTTAATGAATTTATTTGCAAATTATGGTGGAAAATAAGTATTTGGTCACCTACAAACAAGCAAGATTTCTGGCTCTCACAGACCTGTAACTTCTTCTTTAAGAGGCTCCTCTGTCCTCCACTCGTTACCTGTATTAATGGCACCTGTTTGAACTTGTTATCAGTATAAAAGACACCTGTCCACAACCTCAAACAGTCACACTCCAAACTCCACTATGGCCAAGACCAAAGAGCTGTCAAAGGACACCAGAAACAAAATTGTAGACCTGCACCAGGCTGGGAAGACTGAATCTGCAATAGGTAAGCAGCTTGGTTTGAAGAAATCAACTGTGGGAGCAATTATTAGGAAATGGAAGACATACAAGAACACTGATAATCTCCCTCGATCTGGGGCTCCACGCAAGATCTCACCCCGTGGGGTCAAAATGATCACAAGAACGGTGAGCAAAAATCCCAGAACCACACGGGGGGACCTAGTGAATGACCTGCAGAGAGCTGGGACCAAAGTAACAAAGCCTACCATCAGTAACACACTACGCCGCCAGGGACTCAAATCCTGCAGTGCCAGACGTGTCCCCCTGCTTAAGCCAGTACATGTCCAGCCCGTCTGAAGTTTGCTAGAGTGCATTTGGATGATCCAGAAGAGGATTGGGAGAATGTCATATGGTCAGATGAAACCAAAATATAACTTTTTGGTAAAAACTCAACTCGATCGTGTTTGGAGGACAAAGAATGCTGAGTTGCATCCAAAGAACACCATACCTACTGTGAAGCATGGGGGGTGGAAACATCATGCTTTGGGGCTGTTTTTTCTGCAAAGGGACCAGGAAGACTGATCCTGTAAAGGAAAGAATGAATGGGGCCATGTATCGTGAGATTTTGAGTGAAAACCTCCTTCCATCAGCAAGGGCATTGAAGATGAAACGTGGCTGGGTCTTTCAGCATGACAATGATCCCAAACACACCGCCCGGGCAACGAAGGAGTGGCTTCGTAAGAAGCATTTCAAGGTCCTGGAGTGGCATAGCCAGTCTCCAGATCTCAACCCCATAGAAAATCTTTGGAGGGAGTTGAAAGTCTGTGTTGCCCAGCGACAGCCCCAAAACATCACTGCTCTAGAGGAGATCTGCATGGAGGAATGGGCCAAAATACCAGCAACAGTGTGTGAAAACCTTGTGAAGACTTACAGAAAACGTTTGACCTGTGTCATTGCCAACAAAGGGTATATAACAAAGTATTGAGAAACTTTTGTTATTGACCAAATACTTATTTTCCACCATAATTTTCAAATAAATTCATAAAAATCCTACAATGTGATTTTCTGGAGAAAAAAAATTCTCATTTTGTCTGTCATAGTTGACGTGTACCTATGATGAAAATTACAGGCCTCTCTCATCTTTTTAAGTGGGAGAACTTGCACAATTGGTGGCTGACTAAATAAATTTTTCCCCCACTGTATACTACTGTCATAAGACAGTCTTTCTCACCAAACCATAAGAAGGGGATTGTTAAAATGTTTGCAAGACTGACCACACAGGCACTTGAATAGTGACAATGTGCATCCAACGCAATAAAATAATCTGTACTGTGTTCTCCTCCTTTGTTCAGGCTTTCAGGATGTGCACGTGATGATCTTCATTGGCTTTGGTTTCCTCATGACGTTCCTGCAACGTTACGGCTTTAGCAGTGTGGGCTTCAACTTCCTCATTGCGGCCTTCGCTCTGCAGTGGGCCACTCTCATGCAGGGCTTTGTCCACGGCATGCACGGGGGCAAGATCCACATTGGAATAGAGAAGTACGGCTCATGCACACACTAACCTACATTTCATACTAAAATAAACACAACACACCAGCAGATACATGTGATGTGTATACATGTCATATCATACGGGTGTAAGTGTATACTGTAGTGTATCCCATAATAAACCCTATCATTAAGAGTGTTTCTCCCTCCTGCAGTATGATCAACGCTGACTTCTGCACGGGCTCAGTGCTTATCTCGTTCGGGGCGGTCCTGGGGAAGACCAGTCCAGTCCAGCTGCTGGTCATGTCTGTGATTGAAGTCACCCTGTTCGCAATCAATGAGTTCATTGTGCTTTCTGTTCTGGGGGTGAGTGTGTGTGTGTGTTTAGGTGTACCATTAAACGTACAATTCATGTCTTGCAGCCTTAAGGCTTATATGTGTGTATACAAACCTACACTAAAACTGTTTTTTTTAACGTACTATTATGCTTACTCTCCTATTAGGCTTTCTCATCACTCTTGCATAATATACTTTTAGACTAAGCTTTTTACACCCCTTAAATTAGATCATGTTCACCTTTAGGCCAAGGATGCTGGTGGCTCCATGACCATCCACACCTTTGGAGCTTACTTTGGCCTGATGGTGGCTCGTGTTCTCTACCGCCCCAACCTGGACAAGAGCAAACACAAGAACTGCTCTGTCTACCACTCTGACCTCTTTGCCATGATTGGTAAGAATACCTCCTGCTCATCGTAAGCAGGAAGCCCGTACATTAGATACAAATAGCTACCATCAACAAGTCGGACAACTTAACCTTCATTTTCTGAAGACGCCAGTTATGTTTTGACTATGCATGCCAATGCCAATGTATGGGAATCTGTGTCATAATTAAGAGTACAGTACATCCACCTCCCCAGGAAAAAACCTTACCTGTAAGCTTGCTAAACTAAAGGACTATATTACATACCAGTATGCTAATACTTATTTTTCCCTGCCTGCACAGGCACCATCTACCTGTGGATGTTCTGGCCAAGCTTCAACTCTGCTGTGACGGCCCACGGAGACGACCAGCACCGCACGGCTATGAACACCTACTATTCCCTGGCTGCCTGCACCCTAGCCACGTATGGCCTGTCTGCCGTTGTGGCCCATGATGGCAAGCTCGATATGGTGAGGGGGCTAGTACGGTAGGGGGGACTTAAGAGGAAAAGCAGGTCCCTAAAAGTACTCTAGGGCTAGACAGGCGATGTGGACTTGGGGGGACATAGTAGGGAGAAGTAGGATTCTACAGGGACTATGCAGTGGAAATGAGGGGCTTAAAGTGGTCTTCCCAGATAATTTCAAGTGGGAGTTATGGACTAGACATGGTAGGGGAAGGAAGATTTCTCCCAGTGTTTGTTGTCAAAACAATCTGGTTCAACTGTATTTTGCGTCATAGGCCTACTAGATATACAGTAGCCCTATTAGATGTTATACATGTAAGTAAATATTTGGAATGAAACATGACTCCTTTGGGATTAAATCTTGATTGGCAAATTGAATCATCATACAGGATGTTTGCATATCCAGACAGGTATTTCAACTCTTGTCTACAGATGTAGTTAGGTGTGCTTGCTGAAAGCAAAGCACAACTGTAGATTTCTTACATACTTATATTATTATTATTATTATATTTATTCCACTCGCTCTAGCGCTTAAATGATTTAAGCTATTAACATGAAACCATCTTCCAAATGTGCAGACTGCACCAAATTAGATTGCTTGAAAAAATTGTTTTAATAGCAATGAACTCATCAACAGTAACTCTTGAACCGTTCAAGCTAGAGACACCAAACCAACTTTCACATGTTCAGGCTATCCTACCAATCAATCAATCTTTTAATCTACCCACTTTTTCAACTATAACCAGTCACTACCATTACTACTGCAGTCACTACCACTTCTATAACTTATTTCAAAACCATAAATACTTTCAAACAAGCTAGCAAGCCCACATTTCCTTCCGAAAATTGACTTTTCTAGTTTAGATTTGATTTATCTATTCTAAACTATCAAACTATGAATCATCAAACTTTCTCACAAGATACGATTTAAGAATTAAGAATGCCTAGATTGGAAACCATCCCAAAAAATGCATGCTTAAGCATCACACCATAGTTACGATCTAACTTTTAGAGTATACAGTCATGTGAGCCAGACAATATATATCTAGTTGCTATGTCCCTTGAGTACATAGCTGTCATCTGCATCTCATGCTGCAATCAAGAAGGTGCATTCCTGTCTTGATGGAAATCAATCTGAAGTTGTCTTTTCTATACAATGGAGGGAGTGTTGGAGTCAGTGAACATACCACATGACCTGATGATAGTAGTACCGTTCAAATCAGCTGAGATTATCTCACAGTTGGTGAAAGGGTAGTGTGTCAGCAGCATATCATAAAATCTGTCTATAATCTAACTCTACACACTCGCACACCCCCACTTTGCATAATGGCGATAGCAAATAGATAATTAAAATAAAGGTATGAATGGACTCTGACAATCAACCATTTTGAACACCATTTTAAAAACGTTGTCTCTCTCCTCTCTTTAGGTGCACATCCAGAACGCTGCACTTGCCGGCGGGGTTGCCGTGGGAACTGCTGGTGAAATGATGCTCACTCCTTTCGGCTCCATGATTGTGGGCTTCCTGGCTGGAACCGTCTCTGTGCTGGGCTTCAAGTTCCTCTCGGTAAGGCCAACCTCCCATTGGTAAGACAGGATATAGGACAGAAGTGTATGGAAATGAAAATGTATTATGCTCCTGAGACCCAGCAATAAAACATATCTGTAATTAAAAATACAACATTTCTTGGGGTGATAAAAAACTTAAACAATTACAAAATATAGGTTTATTTATTTTATATTGTACGTGCACTGTAGTGGACTTAATAAATCATTTGATAGTAAATATTAAAAATGTAACATTACAGTAAATGGGTACAGTAGGTAACAAAACTACAGAGGACATAAATAAGCTCTTATTTAGCTCTTATTCAATGTGAAAAATGATTGCACTGCTCTGAAAACTCACCAAACTATTCCTGAGATATTTACTTACTAAAAGCAATTGAATATTAAACTCACAAAAAATGATAATTACACAATTACACACACTTACCTTCCTTTTTACCATAAAATGTGCTAATTGTGTTGGCAGCCATTTTGACAAACCTAGAAGAGAAAGTTATCCAGGTCACACTCCCACATGTGATATCATTGAAAAGCCCCGAATGTCCTTTCAAGGGGTCTCAGGAGGATATGACCATTTATGATGCCAACAGAACAAGAGAATCTATTTACAACATAAACAGTCATGTTGAGAAACACATCCACTTATGTGTAAATGGCACCTTTTGAAGGACATACGGGTGCTAGGGTGCATACACATCACACACACAAACACCCGCACTCATGCCACTGCCAACATTCCACCCCTGTCCCCTCAGCCTATCCTGGAAAAAAAGCTGAAGATACAGGACACGTGTGGCGTCCACAACCTGCATGGCATGCCTGGAGTCCTGGGAGCCATCGTTGGAGCAGTTACTGCTGCTCTGGCAACCAAGGATGTCTATGGAGATGGGTTAGTCTGCCTTTTTTTTGACAAGTTGGAAAAGTGTGCCCTCTGCTGGTGTTATGGTGAAGCTCCCCCTATTGCGCAACAGACAGGCGCCATCAAAGCGTGCATTCATACAACAGTTGTATTCAACACTCCCTGCTCTCTGTGTTGCAGGATGGCTGATGTGTTCCCTGACATCCACTCTGGGGATGTGGAGGCCTCGTCCCAGGGCGGACGACAGGCCATCTCCCTGGCTGTGACCCTGGGCATCGCCCTCCTGGGCGGTCTTATCACCGGTACGTAGAGGGACTAGCTAGAGGATAGGGGGGATTTAAATATTACCAGTTTACAGAATGTTGTAAGCACACACAGTCATTATCTTGACTTGAGTTTGTTTCGCAAATGCATGGTGATATTATATCTATGCTCTTTTGTTCCTGTATATAGGCCTATGCCTTGTGTCTGTGTGTAATTGTATCATGTCCTTGTCATGTAATTTATATGTCCTTGTCTTGTAGGTTTTATTCTGAAGCTGCCTATCTATGGTGCTCCTCCTGACACCATCTGCTTTGAGGATGGCATCTACTGGGAGGTAAGTTTAGCTACTACACCCAGTCACTTTGTATGGATGAATGAACACACAGGACTCACATTTGTACATAATGTTTGTGTGACAGTGCAGTGCCATTCAGGCCCATGAAGGGTTAAAGATTGTCAGCGATGGCATACAGTTGGGCCCCAATGTTGTGCAATGTGATATGTGGCCACAAGGTGTCATGCTTGCATTTGGTTACTGAACTCCAATGGCTGCATGTCATGTCAGAACATCAGGTGGTGCCATTTCACATGGTCAATGCATGTATAATCAGTAATTGACGATTCTCTTGATAAAAACATATATATAAAGATTTAGGAATGTGTTGAAATTAGCTAGGCAATAGGCATACTTGCATTTTTATGACTAGATGATAAGGTGAAAAAAAGGTTAAAATCCATTTTACTCCCTCTCTCTCTCTCTCTCTCTCTCTCTCTCTCTCTCTCTCTCTCCTCTCAGCTGCCTGGTGAGGAGGGCTCACATGAGGAGTTGACCACTGTTAGGACACTGGATGAGGCAGAAAAGCTCAACGCATAAACACACACACACATACACACACATGAGATCCACACATAGTAGATTGTACAACCAGGATGTGGCAGCACATGGTGCTTGTGTATGTCTGCCGTTTTTTTTATGTGCCAATGACCATATCTGGGTCACTAGTATGGTTGTAGTGTGTGTTCAAACACTCCAGACCATCAGTAGAAGTGCCTTTCACTCTCAGAAGAAAAAAATCTCAAGGTAGCCCTTAATGTGTTTACACCAGACAGAAGCATGCTATCCTCCGAGCAGCATGGGCCATGGACAGCCCATTGCAATATACCTCCTACCAGCTGCCTTATGTTATGGTCCTAGATGACGTTATGAAGCTACAGTATATGACAGAGCTGTAGACTTGAATCATGGTCTGGGAATTTGGATTTGACTAGTGAAATCTGTTTGATGATGCAAAAACAATGGATGAAGCTACTTTTTAATTGAGTGTTTTTGAGATTGTTTTGTCTTCTCCCCCCTTCTGCCCTCTTTTAAGAGATGTTACATGCACCAATGTTAAGGTAATTACACTTTTAAACATTTTTAATCATTCGATTGACTAAGGGAAAGACAAATATGCAGTAGGCCTATGTGTTGTGAATTCTATATTAAAACCAAAGAAAATTGTACCTCGCATGTAATTAAGTACATCCCTAAAAATGAAAAGTATTCCAGAATAAAACTGCATAGATAGAGTTAAAGTAGAGTTTTGACGATTTAATATTCGCTCTGGGTCGGGATTCTCCTTTTCTTCTGTTTGTATACTATGCAATGTATTGGGTAGAGTAGAATTGCTATTGTTCAGTTATGTACAGTTGTGTATTGTACAGAAATGTTTAGACAAACATAAAATGTGATATAATTGAGTCGACTAGCTTCACCACTACAGACAATATAATAATAATAATAATAATAATAATAATAATAATAATATGCCATTTAGCAGACGCTTTTATCCAAAGCGACTTACAGTCATGTGTGCATACATTTTTACATATGGGTGGTCCCGGGGATCGAACCCACTACCCTGGCGTTACAAGCGCCATGCTCTACCAATTGAGCTACAGAGGAAGTGTTAAGTAAAAAATAAAATAAAAAATACAAAGAAATAACAACTAATTAAAGAGCAGCAGTAAAATAACAGTAGAGAGGCTATATACAGGGGGTACCGGTACAGAGTCAATGTGAAATAACAGTAGCAAGGCTATATACAGGGGGTACCGGTACAGAGTCAATGTGAAATAACAGTAGCGAGGCTATATACAGGGGGTACCAGTTCAGAGTCAATGTGCAATAACAGTAGGGAGGCTAAATACAGGGGGCAAACCATGATTAACACTTTCTGGGATCAAACAGCCTAGGGAAGCTGGTGTCTTCAGCTGTGTTTAGACAGGCATCCCAATTCTGATATGTTTTTGACCAATCCGATCAGCTGAAAAAGAGCTGTTGTGAAAAGATCTGATTCGCCAAAAGCCCAACTAGTGGAAAAAAATATCAGAATTGGCCTGCCTATGTAAACGCATCCTTTAACATGCGTTGTAGATAGCACCCGGAGCCAGTTCATGTTCGTGCGAGAAAAATAAAAGGTTCCTGAATTAACAATTAGGGGTTCCTCCGATTGCATCATCGGCAGGAACTCCTAAAGGTGCCTCCTATGGCGAAAATATACAGGTTAGGACAATGTAATAATTGCATGCGGAAGCGTTCGAAAATAGTGTCCCGAAATAACAATGTAGTCACGTGCTAATCCTGAAGCATCGGCAACAGTCCAATGAATTTGTTTGTGCCTCGCATACTCCCTTAAAAGACCTAAGCTTGAAAAACTAGAAAAAATCGGCAATATTACTGTTTGTCCCTCTTGAGCAGCAAGTAGACTTCCTCAAAAAGTCCATCCAAATTAAAGATGCACTATGCAGAAATCGCTCCGCCATTTCCTGGTTGCTAAAATTCTAATAGTTCGCCGAATTTCAGTTTGTGACAAAACAAGCAGTCATTGTGTAGAGAATCATTGTACCATCTAAACAGCTGTGAAATATATTTTACATAACCAAACATATTGTATATTCAGCTATTTGAAGCTGGTGTACAAAACCGAAAGTAAAAGCTGCAAAAATGAAATTTCAGAACGGGAAGCATAGAAATAGCAGACTTGCTTTCAACCGGAACTTACTTTTCTATTTGAATTAGGTAGGGTCACCCAAAAGGTTACATTTTGTAGCTTTAAAATAAGATGACTCCAGGGGTGGCCCACCTGCGATTGGTCAATTTTTAAAAACTATAATATAAATATAAATATATTTTTAAGTATATATATATATATATATATATATATATATATATATATATATATATATATATATATATATATATATATCATTCATTAGTTATTCTTTAAATGCTCATAAAAGTGTGGTAAATGTGTACAGTTTAAAAAATAAGCCTTTCAGTTACTCCTCTGCCCCTCAGTGACTGCCAGCAGCAGCAGCTCTGTGGGCGCATAGGCCATGCGAACACTGCTTGGATTGTTTTGCCAGCTATTTTCTATGAGGTAGAACTGCCCCAATGAAATCGCAGCATTTCATAGCATAAATTATAACAGCACAAAGTGAATGGACCATCCTGGGGCGCTCAAATGTGAGTCCGTTCAGTCAGAACCTGTGAGTCTGCTCTAGTCTCCATCCCAATGAGTCTCTGATGCCAGACGGCTTACTTCCGCATGTAAGACTAGATCAGCTCTATCAGGTACAGATGACGCTAAAGCAAAAAGCAAGTTGTAAATAAATAATCATAACAGTCATGTGAGCCTGGGACCTGATAAACTACAGTGGGGAAAAAAAGTTTTTAGTCAGCCACCAATTGTGCAAGTTCTCCCACTTAAAAAGATGAGAGAGGCCTGTAATTTTCATCATAGGTACACGTCAACTATGACAGACAAAATTAGAAAAGAAAATCCAGAAAATCACATTGTAGGATTTTTAATGAATTTATTTGCAAATTATGGTGGAAAATAAGTATTTGGTCAATAACAAAAGTTTCTCAATACTTTGTGATATACCCTTTGTTGGCAATGACACAGGTCAAACGTTTTCTGTAAGTCTTCACAAGGTTTTCACACACTGTTGCTGGTATTTTGGCCCATTCCTCCATGCAGATCTCCTCTAGAGCAGTGATGTTTTGGGGCTGTCGCTGGTCAACACGGACTTTCAACTCCCTCCAAAGATTTTCTATGGGGTTGAGATCTGGAGACTGGCTAGGCCACTCCAGGACCTTGAAATGCTTCTTACGAAGCCACTCCTTCGTTGCCCGGGCGGTGTGTTTGGGATCATTGTCATGCTGAAAGACCCAGCCACATTTAATCTTCAATGCCGTTGCTGATGGAAGGAGGTTTTCACTCAAAATCTCACGATACATGGCCCCATTCATTCTTTCCTTTACACGGATCAGTCGTCCTGGTCCCTTTGCAGAAAAACAGCCCCAAAGCATGATGTTTCCACCCCCATGCTTCACAGTAGGTATGGTGTTCTTTGGATGCAACTCAGCATTCTTTGTCCTCCAAACACGACGAGTTTAGTTTTTACCAAAAAGTTATATTTTGGTTTCATCTGACCATATGACATTCTCCCAATCCTCTTCTGGATCATCCAAATGCACTCTAGCAAACTTCAGACGGGCCTGGACATGTACTGGCTTAAGCAGGGGGACACGTCTTGCACTGCAGGATTTGAGTCCCTGGCGGCGTAGTGTGTTACTGATGGTAGGCTTTGTTACTTTGGTCCCAGCTCTCTGCAGGACATTCACTAGGTCCCCCCGTGTGGTTCTGGGGATTTTTGCTCACCGTTCTTGTGATCATTTTGACCCCACGGGGTGAGATCTTGCGTGGAGCCCCAGATCGAGGGAGATTATCAGTGGTCTTGTATGTCTTCCATTTCCTAATAATTGCTCCCACAGTTGATTTCTTCAAACCAAGCTGCTTACCTATTGCAGATTCAGTCTTCCCTGCCTGGTGCAGGTCTACAATTTTGTTTCTGGTGTCCTTTGACAGCTCTTTTGGTCTTGGCCATAGTGGAGTTTGGAGTGTGACTGTTTGAGGTTGTGGACAGGTGTCTTTTATACTGATAACAAGTTCAAACAGGTGCCATTAATACAGGTAACGAGTGGAGGACAGAGGAGCCTCTTAAAGAAGAAGTTACAGGTCTGTGAGAGCCAGAAATCTTGCTTGTTTGTAGGTGACCAAATACTTATTTTCCACCATAATTTGCAAATAAATTCATTAAAAATCCTACAATGTGATTTTCTGGATTTTTTTTTCTCATTTTGTCTGTCATAGTTGACGTGTACCTATGATGAAAATTACAGGCCTCTCTCATCTTTTTTAGTGGGAGAATTTGCACAATTGGTGGCTGACTAAATACTTATTTTCCCCACTGTACATCCAACGAGTCGAAGAACAGAGGCAGAGTGATACGCTAGCTAGAATGTTTTGGCATGTATTTGCACATTTCCATTAGGGGAACGCCTACTCTGTGAAGTGCGCGTGTACAGTAACTAAATTCGCCCTTGTACTCCTTCAAAACAATGCCATTTTTTGGAAACTTTGGCAATGTAAAGTCTACAAAACGTAGTCCACTCTGTTCGTAACAGCTTCTAGTTTTGGGAACAGAAAACTGTATTGAGATCAAATCTTTCAGAGATGAGAACATTTGCAGAATGTCGGCCAAAATCCATCTTGTTCCATCTTCTCTCACTGCCGGCCACTGGGCTTCCTCTCACCACCATATGTGGTAGTGAGTGGAAACGCAAGCGGATGCTTCACATTTATACATCCGGTGAAATATCCGTCTCATTGTTTTATCTATGCTAAAACATTTTCATCGCAGATCTAGTAGGACAGAAAAAAACCATGGCCAATTTTTTTCCCCCATGTTGTACATCAAGTTCTGTAGGTGACAGGGCGACATGTTGTGTGGACTAAAACAGCATAAAACCGGATGCATCACAAAGCATAATCAAATTAATTAGCCAGTTACAGTAATTCTGAGAAACATTGAGAAATAGTTAGGTAAATTATTTGGGTCAAATTACCCAGTTATCTACCTTTGATAAGCAGCTAGCTAGCTACCTATAGCTAGCTGGTAGCATGCTAGCTAATTAGCTCCCATGCCAATTTCAAGTCTTTCTAAACTAATATCTGACTAACTCGGAAATATGAAGTTATTTCAGAATGAAAGGCCGGCGCATCATGCTTTGTGACATTATGTTAGCTAGCTATCCCCAGTAAGATCATGTGTTTTCACTTACTGCATCTGCATGCTTGTTGCGTTCACCCTGGTTTCCACTAGTTACCACAGCCACAAAGTCAAAATTGGCTATATCGTTCATTAAAAAAAATGTATATAAGGTTAGCTGTGTGGTTAATGTTAGGGTCAAGGTTAGGTTCAAAATCAAATTTTAAGTAGATACATTGTAGAAATAGGTGGGCTTTATGATTTTCTAGCTGTGGTAACTAGTGACGACCGTTCACCCTAGACTGCTTGTTCTAAATAGTATAATCTGTTCAAAACAGTGGCAGCATGTGCAGCAGTGGTCACTCGATTTTTGACATGCAAAAGTGAAATAGGTGTATTTATGCTGTTGTTCAAATGCAGAGATCATTTTCCTTTACAGGCATGCTACAGGGGGGAAATGACAACACGCATTTAGAATTTGCTAGAATTATGAACAACACTAAACACTCCCACAAATAATAACCAGGGGAAAAGTCCCAAAGGAGAATGTACAACCCTGAGGACTCTATTAACTAATGTTGCTTCTTTAGATTGGGGTCGAGGGGATCTGACATCAGTAGAGAGCCATAGGATGCCACAGCTGGCTATGACCCCTATCCTCCAAAGGGCCCTGAGGGTCTCAATATCGTACCCACAGCCTGGTAGCCAATGGTCAGAGGCCATGATAATCTTACCCCAATATCCTCACTCTGTCCAAATGCCTGCAATTAAAATGTAGGCCTATTATTGTACTTTTATTGTAATATATGTATTAATATTAAAACGTCCAAGTTTGTTTCTCTTAGCTGTATTTTCCCTCTAAATGTGTATTAATTATCATATTTTAAGCTCTCCATAATCCATCAGTTTAAATTATATTGATCCAGATTTTGAGTGGCATAATCATTACAAATCATATCTGCATTGGCAATTGACTGTGATCCTTTGAATGAGGCCTTTGACGCAATGTCATCAAACTTGATTAGCATGTGCATATGCAATAATTTTTCCAAAGGTATTACTAACCATGTTTCTAGAAACCGTGGAAAATGAAATAGTTAGGCTACCATAATCATAATCATCATAATTACTTTCTACATTTTAATCTGCCCAATAAAGCTCAATTAAGTACTTCAGCATTTGCGCCTATTCAGTAAACAGCTGTCCACCTGTCCCCTCCTTCCTGGGAAAAGACCATGGTGCCTGTTTATGTCGAGGTACCCTCACCAAATATGGGGCTACATGGGCAGAATTAGGGACACTGCTCCTGAACCAAAGCCCCAACCGCCAAGTGGGCTGTATGTCACAGTCAGGGTATGTATTTCCCAGCGGACAAATAAATCATGCAGTTGGTAGAGTGTCCAATCAAAAACGCATCTTTTGACCAATTAGTAAAATAATATATTAATTGTGTATGTAATCCTCAAAGAAAACCAATAGTCCAAACCTCATGTCTCCATCATAATCAGTTCAGAAGTTATTTGAGTTTTTACTAGGGCTGGGAAGATACCAGAATCGCGATACTCAAACAAAACATAAAGTGGATTTAACTTCAACTCAAAATGTAAAATCCTCAAAAGTTATGAAAACCTGCACCGCTATGCCAACATAGCTCGGTCTTATTATTGGATGTATTAGGTTACGAAATCTGACTTTTTGGATATAATGCTAATGATATGGTAAAGACCCCACTGAACAATTCTGAATATTAATAATCATATTTGTCTTGGTAAAATGTGTTTTATAACATAAGGAAGTGAAATGTTATTGCCAAACACCTTTTCACCCACTCTGGGCAGAGTAGGTATAGACACCTTACTTACTATTTAAAATATTATTTGAATATCTTAATATTTTTCTCTCTTTAAAAAAAGCAACTTCTTACAGTGTGTATGGTTCCCTTCACCTACAATGAGAATAGAGGTGAATCCCTTTGCCGATGAGAGACACATCCAGCTCTTCCTGGATGGAGAAGAGCTACTAACTGATGAGCTGGAGGGCATCTCCATGGAATGTTTTTCAAGATTGATCATTAGCAAGATTTCAGCCATTCAAGCTTTATCAGAACCAGCTGGACGGTAGTGCCAAAGACAGCAGTAAGTCTAGTGTTGGACTTGGGCAGAAATTCACCGGAGCTGAGTACCGGCACCACCATTTCTTTTACAGCTTGAGTTCCTGCACCTCTTATAGAATCATCCAAAGTATTGTGGAGTTCTTGCACCTAAATATAAACAGTACCTGCACACAAAATTAGTACCGGCACCTATTTCAGTCTAAGTCAAGCACTGAGTAAGTCTTCATAAGCCTGGTGGCCTATAGAAGGAGTGAGCTGCTGTGTGTTTGATGCTGATAGACTGTATAGGTTTAGATGGGGGGAGAAGAGGTTTGGCCACTTGAATGAAGGGGAAATTCCCTTGGTGCTCTAGGAGTACTTACAGTAATTCACTTGAATTTCCTCCTGGAAAAGGGCTAGCAGTGTGAATGGGAACTCAACAAAAGTAGATTCAGTTTTCATTTCTGTCCCACCACATAACTCATTGTTTAATTCAGAGATTTAGAGTGTTTAATTCAGAGATTTAGAATGATTAATTAAGAGATTCAGAGTGTTTTATTCAGAGATTTAGTGTTTAATTCAGAGATTCAGAGTGTTTAATTCAGAGATTCAGAGTGTTTAATAGTCACATGTACAGGGTTGCAGGTGTGATTGCAGGGTACAGTGGAAATCTTACATGCTGACCACAATGCTCGTGTTATGTGCACAGCGTTGCAAAATAAATGTACACATACAAGTTATTCAATAATTTCTTCCAAACTGCATGCGCTCGTCATTGAGCGTCTGCGTAGCCAGGCACTAAAATAGAACTTGGTTCTATTTTTGACGCATGACGCGCTGGAAGTCCCGCCTCTCCAATCTCCTGATTGGTTTTTAGGAGCATATATCCACGTGGGTGATTGAAAGATGAACTGAGGTCCACACTCCAGTCCAGTTGGTGGTGGAAATGGACCTTAAGGTTATAAAGTCCACAGAAGAAGACGAAGAAGAAGAAGGAGGAGGAGAGATTACTAGAAACTGACTAGGTTTCCCCTTTTATCTGTGGATTAATTGACGGAGTAGAGAACACACAATTTTGTGTCACTCAAAATGGGTAAAAATTCTACCCAGGACAAATTACAGTAGCTAGCAACAGCAAGGTAGCTAGCTAAATGGCCATGAATGTGTCATGTGTTTCGACCTGTCCCCAAATTAATATAGTTGGTTCAGAGTTTGTTTTGATATTTCAACCTGCGTGTCCTCATCATGTCTGGTGGGATGGACGCACGCTCGTGCCCGGTCTAGTCAGCATGTTAGGCTTCGAGCTCCAACATGAAGGACTAAGTGAAATAAAAGAATGAAAGCAGGCCGAATTTCTTCAGCATCCTGAGGTTGAAGAGTCGCTGTCGTGCCTTCTTCACTACGGTGTCCATGTGGTTAGACCATTTCAGCTTCTCTGAGATGTGTACGCTGAGGAATTTAAAGTTATTGACTGCCTCCACGGCGGCCCCGTTGATGAGGATGGGGGCGTGTCCAGCCTGGTTCCTCCTGAAGTCCACAATCAGCTCCTTTGTTTTGCTAACGTTGAGGGAGAGGTTGTTTACCTGGCACCATGCAGGCAGAGTGCCTACCTCCTCCCTGTAGGCTGTCTCGTCATTGTTGGTAATCAGGCCTACTGCTGTCGTGTTGTCAGCGAACTTGATGATGGAGTTGGAACTGTGTGAGGCCACGCATTCGTGGGTATACAGGGAATACAGGAGGGGACTGAGGACGCACCCTTGTTGGGCCCCTGTGTTGAGAATCAGTTTCGAGGAGGTAATGTTGCCTACCTTCACAGTCTGGGGTAGTAATGAGCTTATAGGGCACTATGGTTTTGAAGGCCGAGCTGTTGTTGATGAACAGCATCCTCACATACAGTATGCATTCCTTTTGTCCAGGTGGGTAAGGGCAGTGTGCAGTGTAGTCCGTGGATCTGTCAGGGCAATACATATATTTGAGCAATTACATTTACTTTTGATACTTAAGCATATTTAAAACCAAATACTTTTAGACTTTTACTCATGTAGTATTTCACTTTTACTTGAGTCATTTTCTATTAAGGCAGTTTTACTTTTACTCCAGTATGACAATTGGGTACTTTTTCCACCACTGCGTATAGGCCTACCAAGCTTTTTATTTTCAAATCCTTTTACATTTAATTCAAGTCATGTCATGCTAATTTTGCTTATTGCGGAAACAACTTTGAAGACAACGACCACAAAATGTTAAATCCTCAAAAGTTATGAGAAACATATACTGTATCTTGCTGTTCATCTGCTGTTGCTAAAGAATGTGGATGTGTGAATGCCAAGAGGTTTGTCAACACCTGCCCCTTTCATTGATGCTAGTTTGTATGAAGATGGTTATTATTATACTGGAATGATAGATATGGAAGAAAAACAGGAACACGCCCACTTGGCACAGATATCAATTCAACGTCTATTTCACGTTGGTTCAAAAACAACGTTGATTCAACCAGTGTGTGTCCAATGGGACACTGATGCAATAACTTGGCTCTAGATAATAACCTTAGTAGTAAAGAAAGTTATTTGAGTTTAACTATATGAATAAATATAAGGGAAATGAAAATGTCTTCAAATATAATTCAATATTCGCTTATGAATACGAATATTAGAGATCACATTTTGGAGAAATGTCCTAATCTCAAAGGTCTTGATAGGTCATCCTAGCTATAGTTTATCACCCAATGCACTAACAGGCATCCCACTGAAACCAGCACAACTGAAAACCAACAAAGCAATGTATTACACACTCCCCGTGAAAGACAGGGGAAAGCTGGACACAAGGGGAACAAAAGCACTGACCACCCCTCCCTTTGCTGCGCCACATCCTCATGCACGCCTATAGCGACACAGCGACATTGTGGAGGTGCGTGACCTGGGGGTCACTGGAGGTCAAGAGAGGTGAGCATTCATGGCCAGTTAATTGAGTGGGTCCATTCAGGGAGCATGGGGCTCTGCAGGGGCCTCGCCGAGTCTCCATGGGGCTAAGTTGGCTCTGCTAATAGAGAAGGTCATAAGAAAGTCATGCCATGAGTCTCTCCGTCCGATCTCAATTCCACCACACACACACAGGCATACAAATGCACACACTCACACTCACACCCATGCACACACACACACACACACACACACACATGCACATGCACATGGACCCATCAACCCCTCTTGCTATGCTTTACACTTTTCTGGAGGCACTGCTGAAATTGAGAGCTGGCTGGAATTATGAGAACAATGGAATTACATTGAATTATGACAGTACAATTAATTACAGTTTTTTCCCCCTCATTCAAAGCTTAGGCGGCAGCCAGTCGGGTTAACAACCTATTAAAAGTCACAACAGGAGAGCCCTAAATGGAATGAAGGTCACTAGAGCATTGTATAAGCCCACTGCACTGTAGTGCACTCAAATCAGATGACTCTTACATGTACACTCAACTTGGCTATTGATTAATGTAATCCACCTCCCCTTAACTGAGGTGGATGGAATTACATAGAACTTTGTAAGGCATAATCAATGAAGGGCTATGGAGGCCTATAGTTGGAGTTTATCTGAATTCTGTGAGATGTAAGTTAATGAATGGTACTATGAAAAGTGAAGAATTCTGTGGATGTCTGAAAATGTGAACATTCTCTGAAATTATGGAGCGTGTTCATCATCAGCAAAGCAAGTCAGGGTGGTATAGTGCACTATGTAGAATATAAGGGAAAGCAGTGGTACGTTGGTTCCTACTAATTCCATAGCTAACATTTAAACATGAAATGTTCACTATCTGCCTCTGAACAGGTCCTAACTGAGACAGAATTTGACACCACTCCCTATCCTCCTACCCCCATACCAACACTAGTTCAGTCTCATCAGTGGAAAAAGAAAAGAAAACTGATAATGAATGAAAAAGACAATACAATCGAGAGAAGAGAGCGAGAGGAAAGATGCGGGGCATGCCTTAATTAACAAGTGACTAATCTCAACCAAATTAATAACCGGGTCGTGGCTGTGAGGAAAAGGGTGGATGAAAATAACGGAGAGAGAGAATGAAAAAGGAGGAAGAGGAATAGAACGTAACGGCACCCAAGTCCCTCCGATGGGAATTTTGTCCCTGTCCTTTCCCCATAACCCCTCCCAACCTCTCCTATTCTCCTCTGTGCTCCGATCACAAACAGTCTTTGTGGCTCCCAAACCTTTATCGGATGCCAATTTGCATGAAGGCAACAAGCAGCCACACTGTTTTCTGTGATAGGACAGCAGCTGCACCTCCCCTCACTGAACACCCCGCATGTCCTCTTGTTTTAAGACCCACCAAATGCATTCACACACACACACATCCCAAATACACACATGTGAACTGGCACACATACACACATGATTCTGCTTGTTTTACAATTCTCTGAACATACGCACGTACACACATACATACACATAGACACACACATACACACACATACACACACACACATTTGGTCATTGCTCGTGACCCTTCAAAAACGTTCACAGACACAGCTTACACACACAAACTCGATTGTGGCACACACACACACACACACGGCTCCCTTTTGAGCGTAATTAAAACAGGAGGTGCCTACACAATACTCCTTTGTTTTAGGGGAGAGCAGAAGGAGGTGGGGCCAGGGCTGCTGCATATTAATTAGGAGACTGTAGTGTAAGAGGGAATCAGGCGTATTAAACAGATGACATAATGGGACAAATATGGCACTACTTTCTCTCTGTTCTCCCACGGTGGCGCAGGGATACAGCATGCGCAGAGCGACTTCCGGCCATGGCATGCAGCCAGCAGTTGGAAATTAGCAGCAGGCACTGTGAGAATTAATTAGCAGCACGAATAATGAATGCATGGAGCTGTACTCAAGCCACTGTGCTGGAAGTAGAGTGGTGTGAGTCGATTCAATATTTCAGCACTAGGTGGAATCATTGAGGTGTGGGAGGTGGGAATCTGCTTCACTTTTGGTGATCTGACTGGCATCATCCTCGCTGTGTGATTGTAACTGAATACATACATTGATGTAGAATAATTCGAAATATATATTTGTGATTATGAAAAACTTTAAACGATTCCAAGTTGGCAGCCATTCAATATTTAGTCTGCATTTGTTTCTCATTAGCAGAGCACTGAGAATTTTTAGACAAAATTCATCGAACAAAAATTACACGTTGAATTGATTATAACACTGCATTAGCAAATTACCCCGTTTAAATATGTGAATCTCCTTGACGACGAAAACCATTACTTCAGACGTTCATTCTGCTCATTCCAGTTTACCACATCTGTCTGGCCATTTGCAACACAGAGAGTGTTCTGGACTAGCGCTCCCCCCTCCCACTATTCAGGACTTTTAAATGAAAACAATTCAGGTTTAATAAATCACTAAGGACAGGGCAGTGAACAGTTGACATGCCGTCCAGTGGTGCATACCTCCAAGATCCTGGACTTTTATTCCTAAGGGCCACCCAGCATCAACCAGCTCTTCGTGGGCGATCTGACCCTCAATAGCTTTCTCTTTGGACTCTCTTTCTCTGTTTCTTTCTCCCTCCATTTCTCTGTTTTGCCCCTCGCTATCTCTGTGCCTCTCTATTTTCTTGTTCAATCTGGTTTATTTAGTCCAATCCTGTCAATCTCTCTCTTTCTCTCCCAGTCTCTTATTCTATCCATCTCACTCACTATCAGTCTCCCTCTATCTTTCTCATTTTCTTTGTCCTTCCGCCTATTTATTGCTCTCATTCTCACCCTCTCTTCCTCCCTCCCTCTACCCATCTTTCTCTGTCTTCCCACTGGCTGTCCCTTTCTGCCACTTCCTCGGTGGGGCATTTGCAGCCCTGTCTTTGGATCTCCGCTCCTGGCATCCAGTTCTAAGCGGCCGGCCCTGCGTGTGAGGAGGAAACTGTGTGTGAGCAAACGGGTGCCCACTCCTGCCCCTGGCTCCACAATGGGCCCTTTATTCCCCCTCAATGGGCTCCATTAACGCCGGGCCCTTTGCCTCTGGAGGGGATGTCAGGCTTCCCGACATGGCACACAGAGACGGCCATTAGAGGCAGGAAGCCGGGGGCAGGGACATGGGAGAGGTGCCAGGGCAAGGGGGCAAGCGGGTAGAGGCAACGTTTGTGTAGAACACACACAGAAAAGGACACATTCACCCAGTCACACAAATGCTTGCGCACAGCCATGCACACACACACACACACACACATTCGCTCGCAAAAATCCGAAGAGGACTGGCAAGCCCAAGCTTTTGTGCCGCTCTCCTTTTTCCCATGCTTGCTACCAACGAACATTGCTGTGTCGATCCTCTATGGACAACCTCTCAATTTCGATTGTCTTTATGAAAGGTCAAACTCAAGACACCATAATCAGAAAAAGTTTAAGAGGTGTGTACAGTGAGGGAAAAAGGTATTTGATCCCCTGCTGATTTTGTACGTTTGCCCACTGACAAAGAAATGATCAGTCTATAATTTTAATGGTAGGTTTATTTGAACAGTGAGAGACAGAATAACAACAAAAAAATCCAGAAAAACTAATGTAAAAATTTTTATAAATTGATTTGCATTTTAATGAGGGAAATAAGTATTTGACCCCCTCTCAATCAGAAAGATTTCTGGCTCTCAGGTGTCTTTTATACAGGTAACAAGCTGAGATTAGGAGCACACTCTTAAAGGGAGTGCTCCTAATCTCAGTTTGTTACCTGTATAAAAGACACCTGTCCACAGAAGCAATCAATCAATCAGATTCCAAACTCTCCACCATGGCCAAGACCAAAGAGCTCTCCAAGGATGTCAGGGACAAGATTGTAGACCTACACAAGGCTGGAATGGGCTACAAGACCATCGCCAAGCAGCTTGGTGAGAAGGTGACAACAGTTGGCGCGATTATTCGCAAATGGAAGAAACACAAAATAACTGTCAATCTCCCTCTGCCTGGGGCTCCATGAAAGATCTCACCTCGTGGAGTTGCAATGATCATGAGAATGGTGAGGAATCAGCCCAGAACTACACAGGAGGAACTTGTCAATGATCTCAAGGCAGCTGGGACCATAGTCACCAAGAAAACAATTGGTAACACACCACGCCGTGAAGGACTGAAATCCTGCAGCGCCCGCAAGGTCCCCCTGCTCAAGAAAGCACATATACAGGGCAGTCTGAAGTTTGCCAATGAACATCTGAATGATTCAGAGGAGAACTGGGTGAAAGTGTTGTGGTCAGATGAGACCAAAATCGAGCTCTTTGGCATCAATTCAACTCGCTGTGTTTGGAGGAGGAGGAATGCTGCCTATGACCCCAAGAACACCATCCCCACCGTCAAACATGGAGGTGGAAACATTATGCTTTTGGGGTTGTTTTTCTGCTAAGGGGACAGGACAACTTCGCCGCATCAAAGGGACGATGGACGGGGCCATGTACCGTCAAATCTTGGGTGAGAACCTCCTTCCCTCAGCCATGGCATTGAAAATGGGTCGTGATGGGTATTCCAGCAAGACAATGACCCAAAACACACGGCCAAGGCAACAAAGGAGTGGCTCAAGAAGAAGCACATTAAGGTCCTGGAGTGGCCTAGCCAGTCTCCAGACCTTAATCCCATAGAAAATCTGTGGAGGGAGCTGAAGGTTCGAGTTGCCAAACGTCAACCTCGAAACCTTTATGACTTGGAGAAGATCTGCAAAGAGGAGTGGGACAAAATCCCTCCTGAGATGTGTGCAAACCTGGTGGCCAACTACAAGAAACGTCTGACCTCTGTGATTGCCAACAAGGGTTTTGCCACCAAGTACTAAGTCATGTTTTGCAGAGGGGTCAAATACTTGTTTCCCTCATTAAAATGCAAATCAATTTATAACATTTTTGACATGCGTTTTTCTTGATTTTTTTATTGTTATTCTGTCTCTCACTGTTCAAATAAACCTACCATTAAAATTATAGACTGATCATGTATTTGTCAGTGGGCAAATGTACAAAATCAGCAGGGGATCAAATACTTTTTTCCCTCACTGTATATGTTATTTAACAAAGATATTGTAGAATGAACATCAGAGGCCAAGACTTGGATATAGGGTAGCAGTGGTAAACTACACTGAGGCAGATTACAACTGACACTGGTATGGTGGTGAGGCCTGCCTGGGTGTGAAAGGAGTCAGGTCGGCTTCTCAAGACCTTCTGAGAAGGCTCCACAGGACAGAAAGGGGAGGGTCTACATCACAGGGGTGCGTTGTGAGAGCAGGTGGGGTGGTAGTTTGTGAGAGTGTATGTGTGCGTATGTGTATGTAAGGGAGTGTGTGGAGGGGGTTCGTGGGGACGGTCAACATTCAGTGATCTAATGACGGCCCAACTTCTGAGCGGTGTCGAACAGAGCGGCTCCCTTTGCACAACGCCAATTAACTCCCAGGGTGGGGACAGTTGATGGACAAATCTATTATTAGCATCCAAGGAGCACTGCCATGACTCAAAGAAATCAAAGAAGAAAAGTCCTGAAGGAAATGGCAAATGCAAAGTGAATGAGCGTGATATGGTTCATTGGCTCAATTGTGCTCACGTCGCTTTCTTCTCCTGTCCCCCTACACCACAACTCTGCAAACTATGTAATTTGTGCCTATGTGGAGCAGTGGGGGTCCTCTGGCATATTGAATTATGTCTCTGTGTATTAAAAAAATGTCTTCATTCAAATAAATAAATCAAAGCATTTTTCAGAAATTACCTCAAATAGTTCCAGTGAGCATAATAGTTCTTAGACGCCCCCCAATTAATTCTCTCTTTTTAATCGCAACTTAATCTTAATGTCAGCACAGTGGATGCAATTATTAAAATGTTTCACATCAAATGTAGGTTAGTAAATGCCATCAGGAACCAAATATCCTGCTGAATTATTATGCTATTATATTTAAACCATTAAATTCAGTGAGATACTCCCAATAATAAACATCAGAAACCTACCAGACACAAATACTTCTTGAAACAATAGTCAATGTGTCAGTAAAAATGTGTATTCATATATTAGACTGGTTGTGGTTTTCTGAAAACCTCAGAATATGTTGCAGTGTATAAAATGATCACTGAAGTATTAATTATATAGATTAATTTACCAAAATGCCCCAAAAAATGTTGTGGTTTTCTGAAAACCTCAGAATATGTTGCAGTGTATAAAATGATCACTGAAGTATTAATTATATAGATTAATTTACCAAAATGCCCCAAAAAATGTCCCCAAAATATCCAAAGCTAAAAAGTACACACAGATCCTCTAAGCACAGATAAAGAACCCTAATATCTTTAGATGATGAACAATAGCCTAAGCATTAACATGCACCTTGACCCCAATAATGACTAAGCCAACACTGCTAATACGTTGTGATTGACTAACACTCATCAATTCGTTCTGTCATTCCTTCACTTATTCTTTCACTTACTTATTCATACACAAAATCTCTTGGGTGCTTCAACCTGATTACATTGATTTAAAACCCCAAGGTGATGTTTCCAATTTGAGAAATAAACATTTCTAAGCACATTTCTCTCCTATTTGAGACAGAAACATTTCTCAGCATTCTTAAAATAACGAATAAAATCGAAAATAGTTTTGACAAAGTCAATCACCCTACCGATACCAGAAAGAAAACACTGATAGGGGTTTTGAGTTCAAAGTTAACCGAGGAATAAGCTAACGCAGCCTACACGTTAAGTGAAAAGATTAGAGACCATCTTGGAAATATGACGGTAAAGCCTACTTGCTAAGGAGAAAAGAGATTTATGGTTTTTCGTCATTTGCGGGAATGGAGAAGGCATAAAATAGGCTAATCTTTCGGCGTGTTGCAATTCAGGCTTCCAATCCACTTCCCCGCTCCCAGCTGCCAGTTTGCTCTTCCACTTATGCAGCTATTCATGAGAAAGGGATGTGAAACAACAAAATGCCAATGGCAGCTGTTTGTTTATGCTTTCCCACGACTCCATGCCAATTAGCCATCGTCATTCCGTCAGCCGCTTGTCTTCCCTCATTACACACCCCTCAACAGACAAGTGAGGCCCTGGAAAGGCGGGCCCACGCAGAGATGGGAAGCATGCGGACGCCTTTACTCGTCCGTTTAGCTCTCCTGAATCCACAGCCTCGATTTCTAGGTGCACTTGGTACAAAGGGCCAGACTGCATCGCCGATAAATCCAAATGTGCATGCGTAATGACGCACGTCGTTATTTCTGGATACCTTTCATGGTGAAGCACTTAGCCTATATCAGGTGTAGGCCTAGCTTATAAAGACCTTGAGATAAATAGGGTTTGAAACATTTTCTCCTTTTGTCACCCAAGGTGTTGGATTACAGGTTTCATAAATAACTGCAGAGCACCTCTAGGCCGACTAGTTAAATTCACAAGATGAATGAATACTACTGATTGGTGTTTGTCTGCAACACTAGCATGCATTCACAACACTGTTCATTGGCGTGTGGAAAAAGGAAAGTTCAAAAACTTTGATTATGATTATGATAAATTTTTTGCCCAATTAACTTTAGGCCTATGAACTCCCTGAAATAAATATGTTATTCAAATGCATATAAATGCTTTTATTGTTTTTATTTATATTATTGTTATTATTATTATTATTATTATTATTATTGTTATTGTTATTGTTATTGTTATTATTATTATTGTTATTGTTATTGTTGTTGTTGTTATTATTATTACTACTACTACAACTACTAATACTAATACTAATACTACTACTATTCTGCGTGTTGCTGTTGCTGTTGAGAGTGAGTAGCCATCAACTGCATTGGAAGTATACATCTCAGTGACAAAGAGTAGCCTAATACAATAAAATATTGTAACAGCAATTCCAGAACAAAAAAAATAATTCATCCGCATGGAGTTGGGATTCAAAATATGAAACTTGTGTTTGGAAATGTGTTTGGTTTGGTTTAGAAGATTGTGTGGGGACTGTGGTCATAGCTTCTGCGGTTGGGTTTGTTCATTGCTGAATGGAATTTTCCCCTTTTACATGCATCGGTGCAGATTAATTGATTTCACTATAATAAGGATGCCAGTCTAGGGCTGTGATAGGTTGGCATGACCACGAATTAGCGCGCGGGCGGCACATGACACAGTGTTCTTTTACGTTTCTAATTTTTAATTGAGTCCAAATGAGAATGCTCAGGCATAAAGAGACACTTCACTTTGTTCAGCAGAAATATGTGTGGTTGAATTACATCAATCAGCTCAGGACCTTGCGCGTTGCTCGAAGGAGGGGTGACGTCATGTATATTTCAGTGTGCAGAAAATGCGCAAGAAAGATTGTGAATCAGAAGACTGTGCTGATAATGGGACCATAGTCAAGTGTCAGATAATAAATTGTGTGAATCTGGGATATTATTGCAAACCTATCTATTCATTGTTACAGTGATTTTCTCTTACCATCCCTTGCATTGAGCATAGTTCTGTTATTTATGTTTAAACAAATATATTGGATATTTATCTAAGTATTTATATTTAATGTGTTTTAAGAGGGAAACACATTTAAACAGACCTTTCCTTGAAGGGAACACCGAAAACCTATTCTGCAAGAGTTCTCCAGTCCAGTTCCAATTGATATAATGCCTGTGCCAATAATTGGCAATGCATGATCCCTAAGGCATGACTGTCATTTGAGTTTTGGGTGAATTTATAATGGGGGCTGAAAGATGCCATATGTACGCAACTTAATGTGATTGTAGCAATCATTTTGTAATAACACATTTATGACATTTATGAGACTTATAACATAAATGTATATAATGTACAGTATAGGCCTATCTGAGACTTGTATTATGGCATCGCCATTGAGATTTTATGTTAGAGACTTTTATTCACATGCTTTGGGTGAGGTGGGATTCACGTGATAGATGAGTGAGTGACAGAGAGAGAGAGAGAGTGATGGCAATGTAACCTGTTGTGCTACTAAATGTTGTGCTGCTGCTACTTCGATTAGGATTCAACTATGGAAAGGAACTTTATTGTAACCTGACTCTTTATCATCAAACCCATGCCCGTCAGAGAAATTGATAGATTCAAAATCAGGGATTAGGGATAACTAGAAATTAGAGATACACGAGTCCCCCTCCTCCCGAAAAACGGCATGCAGAAAGCAACACATGATGAACAAAGCTGCCTGGCTGATGACTGAGAAAGGCCTATTGGTGCTTTCATGACAACTCGGAAATGTGGAACCTCTGAATAAACATTTACGTAGAGCTTCTATTGGTTGATTTTGATACTTTCCCAGCGGTAAACTCAGAGCTTATCTTTCTACAAGGAGTTTCGAAGTCGTACATTTCTGTGAGTGTCCGAGTTCCGAGTTGCCTTGAACGCTGCATATCTTCCCAAAAAAGATGTCATAATCACACACCTGTAGAGAAGGTAAGTTATTTTCGGTGTGGCTACTTTTGACACATGCTAGCAACGTAATGCACCCGCAAACAAAATCCTATACAGAAAAAAAAGAATGCTTTAAATGGTCATGCAAAATATTAGTAAGCCTGATTTGTGATCAATTGTTGTAATGATTGTTCTCATGGGATGTCATTCATTGAGTACTAGTTGACAGTATCATTTAAATCAAGTGCTTTTGTGAAAATATAATTTAAATTGCTCCATTGTTTACCTTTTGCTGGTGGCCTACTCTTGGATGGTATATGGTCTTAGTTTTCAATGCATACATTTACATTCAAATTCAGTCTCCAATGCAGTTTAGTTGCACAATTTTTAAAGTAGAGAAATTACCAAGACATCGTTTAGGAAATGAAATGGAAATTGGTAATCACTTCAAAGAACAACCATGGTGCCATGAATTGTGACATACACACATGCACGCACGCACACACACGCACGCACGCACACACACACACACACACACACACACACACACACACACACACACACACACACACACACACACACACACACACACACACACACACACACACACACACACACACACACACACACACACACACACACACACACACATACTCTTCACACACACACCCTCAGACCTCATACTCCCTTAATGGGCATTCCAGTGGTGAGGCATTCGCTGTCACAGGCCCACAGAACACATGCAGGCCTCAGTAAGGCCTCAGTCAGGCCTCAGCCTGGCTAGACTTAATGCACCTCACCCAGCTCCTCATGTCTGTGTGTGGAAAGGGCCTCTCACATGGGCCCCTTATTGAGAGGGAGAATGTGGAGGTCCTGGAGGCTAACTCCCAGACGGGCCCCATGGCCTGCTCCCACACTCCCCTCCTGGGATGAGGCAGACACACTCACACACTGCACACAGGAGGGTGGTATGTGGGGGGGGGGGAGCATGTGTGAGTGAGTGAGTGAAAAGGGGGGTGGCTGGGGGTTGGGTGACGTCTCTTTGAGATCCAGTCTAGGTTGGGGATAAGGCAGGTTGGTTTTGGTAGGCAGCTCACACACACAGTCACAAAAGCAGCTGACTAGACTAGTAGAGATTTGCATGTGACTGCTACTTGTTTGGTCTGACTCTAATCTACAGCAGCTAGCCAGGCCTGGGTCAGTAGGACCATTCGTAGAGAGTGTGGCTCCATTCAACATAGACTGAGGTTTGCATGAAGCTGAGTGTATGCAAAGGATAGAAAGATTGTTTAAAGGTTGACCAAACTATGGGCTTGTCATGGATCAATTTATATATGCGAGTTTTTAGCAACTTCGAGCTTTAGACTAAATACAGACCTAGTGAGTATCTTTTGTTATTTGAGGTTGCATTCAAACGAAATCAGTGACTCGTTTCTCATTGCCAAAGGTGTTGGCATTGAAACTGGCAGTGTGTCCACCCACTGCACCCGCTACTTTTAGCATGAGGTCCCTGATGGTGTCCTAACACACCAGGGCCGAAGGGAGTTGTTGGCGATAGCATTAGCATGAGAAAGCAGCCCCATTTTAGTGCAGATATTTGACCTCTGACCTCCCCTTTGTGCGTCCCAGACGGCAAATTGCTGCAGTGGTAATGGCTGCCGGTCCCATACAGGCCCCCCCTACCACTACCTCTCCATCCAGTCATGACTCTCCCACCCTCCTCTCACCACGGGAGGGAGGGACTCTCAATCAAGTCGTTTAATACCAAAGTCAATTCCCATTCACCCCCCTTGTACACACAGACGTCCACATACACACTCTAACACACATGCTCCCACACTCCTAACCAGACATGCTGGAGGACTCGCTCATCAGCTTTTCTTTCCCTGTTCCCTCTGTCTACACCCCCTTTTCTTGTCTGTGTTTTAATCAAGTGGAGTCGGGGACCCCCTAAAAGTACTGTGGGTGGGGGACCTCAGACTTGATGTGTGTGTTTGTGTGTCCATGTCTGGGTTTCTAGGGTTAATCCTGTGGAATTGCCATGGGTCGGGAAACATATGCATCATATTATCAGTTACTAGTGTGCATCTTATTCACCCAGCATCAATGGCATCTGTGTTTTACCACCAAAGTCTGGACATGACTGTGTTGGCTGTTGTTGCCATATGTTAATGAATGTGTCTGCTCCCAAGACTAACGCCCTAAAGACATTATTGATTCCAACAATGTTGTTTTCAGATTTGTAATGCTATAGATACGGCCTCTCAATGACTCGTTTTAATGCAAGACCCTAATTACCATGCACTGAGGTTAGGCTGTTTTCCCAGCTAAAGTAGGGTTGATTTCTGTGGCTTTTCAGGTTTAAATCAGAGATGACTCTGGTTCAAACCTTTGTTGATGTTGAGGCTTTGAGTTCACAGCTTAGTACAATGAGTGTCATACTTAAATCATTTAATCCCATTTACAATACATATTATTTATTTCGATTTTTGGAAAATAATATACCCATGTCTACCCATGTCATAGCATATTAAATTGTCCCGCTTTTACAAATCTACCTCTCTGCCTAAGCCTTGACTGTTGTTGAGCTCTTCCCATTAACAAACAAACAGGTCTTTCATTTTAATTAATAAATGCATTTGACCTACAAAAAAAAAACTTTACGCCATGACATGTGAAAAATGTATGCACTCAATGTATGCACTCACTACAGTAAGTTGCTCTGGATAAGAGCATCTGCTAAATAACACAAATGTAAATGTGTTGAAGACATGTTGTGCTTGGTGCCACTTATGACACATTAAACGAGGTTTAACCGTTTCAATACATTTGGTTTACAAAGTATTTTATTGTGAAAATGTTATCGTCAACATGAAACAGAGACACTAGCCTTCGACTTCCCTGAAAGGCCTATTTGTCTCCCTTCACGCACAAGTGTTTGAGGATGTTCAGTTGAGTCCCAGAGATGCTGTGAGTGTCCCAGAGATGCCGTGAGTGTCCTGTTAATGACCAACATTTCCTCTGATTACCCATTGGCCCTACAGGACTAGAGCTTGATGGAGGGGTCATTAAAACGGAGGTTAGAGGAGCTGCTGGTCTTTCCACAGCTTCCCAGGGGACCAACACTCACACACGTAGAGGTCAAGTTACCTCTAGCCTCCACCCCCTGTCTATCAGGAGGGTGTAACCCCCCCTCCCCATTAGCCACCCTATCTCAGACTGAGTGGCCAGGTGGTGCTTGTTTTAGCCTTGACCTCGTGTCACTTCAGCAAAGTTTGGTGTGTTTAAGCAATGGTTGGTTCCTCTCCTAGTTGTGTCTTTGCTCGTAACTCAGGTGGACTGTTTTCTTGTTGTTTTTTAGCAGAACAGTTCCCATGACTCTATTAAGAGACAGATACATTTCAGGTGTCTGAAGGTCTTGAAAGAAATTCCATCCTATCTTTCCTAATAGTTCTGGTCTCTCATTGTACAGTGGGGAAAAAAAGTATTTAGTCAGCCACCAATTGTGCAAGTTCTCCCACTTAAAAAGATGAGAGATGCCTGTAATTTTCATCATAGGTACACGTCAACTATGACAGACAAATTGAGGAAAAAAAATCCAGAAAATCACATCGTAGGATTTTTTATGAATTTATTTGCAAATTATGGTGGAAAATAAGTATTTGGTCACCTACAAACAAGCAAGATTTCTGGCTCTCACAGACCTGTAACAACTTCTTTAAGAGGCTCCCTGTCCTCCACTCGTTACCTGTATTACTGGCACCTGTTTGAACTTGTTATCAGTATAAAAGACACCTGTCCACAACCTCAAACAGTCACACTCCAAACTCCACTATGGCCAAGACCAAAGAGCTGTCAAAGGACACCAGAAACAAAATTGTAGACCTGCACCAGGCTGGGAAGACTGAATCTGCAATAGGTAAGCAGCTTGGTTTGAAGAAATCAACTGTGGGAGCAATTATTAGGAAATGGAAGACATACAAGACCACTGATAATCTCCCTCGATCTGGGGCTCCACGCAAGATCTCACCCCGTGGGGTCAAAATGATCACAAGAACGGTGAGCAAAAATCCCAGAACCACACGGGGGGACCTAGTGAATGACCTGCAGAGAGCTGGGACCAAAGTAACAAAGCCTACCATCAGTAACACACTACGCCGCCAGGGACTCAAATCCTGCAGTGCAAGACGTGTCCCCTTGCTTAAGCCAGTACATGTCCAGGCCCGTCTGAAGTGCATTTGGATGATCCAGAAGAGGATTGGGAGAATGTCATATGGTCAGATGAAACCAAAATATAACTTTTTGGTAAAAACTCAACTCGTCATGTTTGGAGGACAAAGAATGCTGAGTTGCATCCAAAGAACACCATACCTACTGTGAAGCATGGGGGTGGAAACATCATGCTTTGGGGCTGTTTTTCTGCAAAGGGACCAGGATGACTGATCCGTGTAAAGGAAAGAATGAATGGGGCCATGTATCGTGAGATTTTGAGTGAAAACCTCCTTCCATCAGCAAGGGCATTGAAGATGAAACGTGGCTGAGTCTTTCAGCATGACAATGATCCCAAACACACCGCCCGGGCAACGAGGAGTGGCTTCGTAAGAAGCATTTCAAGGTCCTGGAGTGGCCTCAGCCAGTCTCCAGATCTCAACCCCATAGAAAATCTTTGGAGGGAGTTGAAAGTCCGTGTTGCCCAGCGACAGCCTCAAAACATCACTAATCTAGAGGAGATCTGCATGGAGGAATGGGCCAAAATACCAGAAACAGTGTGTGAAAACCTTGTGAAGACTTACAGAAAACGTTTGACCTGTGTCATTGCCAACAAAGTGTATATAACAAAGTATTGAGAAACTTTTGTTATTGACCAAATACTTATTTTCCACCATCATTTGCCAATAAATTCATAAAAAATCCTACAATGTGATTTTCTGGATTATTTTTTCTCATTTTGTCTGTCATAGTTGACGTGTACCTATGATGAAAATTACAGGCCTCTCTCATCTTTTTAAGTGGGAGAACTTGCACAATTGGTGGCTGACTAAATACTTTTTTTCCCCACTGTATGTAGTGTAACCATGGTGCAGAAGTGATTTCGTTTTATAGTGTGTTACCACAGTTATCCATTTTCCATGTACTTATTTTGAATACCTTCATGTTGTTTTTAAACAGTAGCTAGTGAGGAAATAGACAGGCTATCACTTTTGGTTAATTGGACTGTGAATATTCATGCTAGAGGTGATGTAAATGCCTGAAGAGTGTCACATTGGGGCTGTCAATTCAAGACCTGAAGTGGCAAACGTCTGCCATATAGCCAAATTCTCCCACACTTTCTCTCTATTTTTTATCTTTCTGTCTCTCTTTTTGTCTCTCTCTTTTTTACAAACACATACCCTACCTCTTGCTATTCATCGCCTTCCCTCCAACTTTGTCTTTGTCACTGTCTGTATCTCTTTCTCTCTCTCTCTCTCTCTCTCTCTCTCTCTCTCTCTCTCTCTCTCTCTCTCTCTCTCTCTCTCTCTCTCTCTCTCTCTCTCTCTCTCTCTCTCTCTCTCTCTCTCTCTCTCTCTCTCTCTCTCTCTCTCTCTCTCTCCCTCTCTCTCTATGTCTGTCTCTTGCTGTCTCTCTGCAGTGGTTGGGTCTAGGCTGTGCTGGGATGTAATCATGCAACAGGAACAGGAGGCCTGGCCGGGACCTGAATGAGGGAGGGAGCGGGGGTATGTATGTGTGTGTGGATTAAAGGGGGATGACAAGTTACCTGAGGGGGATCAAATGCACGCCTCCTCCCAGACACGGGCCACACTCCTTCTAGAGACACAAGGCCAAAGAATTGTAACAAACACACACACTAAATGTAGTGTGACAGCAGCAGTGTTTGTAACACTAATGCTTCTAATTGTATTGCATCTCTACAAATCAATACAGTTCATAATATGTATGCATGTGCACATAGCCGCGCCACATTTGCCCGTGCTACAGACGGCTATATAGGTCCGCTAATACAGGACTAGTTTTTTTATTTATTTTTGTTATTCTAGAATTTTATTTATTTTATTTTATTATTCAGTGGGTGCTGCAGCACCCTCAGCACGCCTACTTCCCGCGGCTATGTATGTGGACACATGTTTTTGTGTGTATCTGCATTTTAAAGTGTTGCAACCTCTTTCCATGTCCTGCCTGACTCAGTGCCATCAAATGCACAGAGCCAGTTGCCAAGGCAACCAGGAGCTAGCATGAACGCTGTAGGGAGAGGTGGAGCAAGGCACCATTCCAACAAGCAACTGCCACTGTGTGTGTGTGTGTGTGTGTGTGTGTGTGTGTGTGTGTGTGTGTGTGTGTGTGTGTGTGTGTGTGTTTCCACTGCAGAGGAGAAAAAAATACTTGAAATCACAGTTAATGTAAATAACAAAGAAGCCATGTCCATTAAACACACATACTTTTCCATTAGAGCTTAGTGTGTTAATATTGAATAATTAAAGGCTACTATATGCCATTGAAAAATATGCTCACCCTGCATGTACAGCGCCTTCAGAAAATATTAACGCCCTTTGACCTTTTCCACATTTTGTTGTGTTACAGCCTGGATTAAATTGAGATTTTGTGTCACTGGCCTACACACAATACCCCATAATGGCAAAGTGGAATTATGTTTTTAGAAATGTTTACAAATTCCTTAAAAGCTGAAATGTCTTGAGTCAATAAGTATTCAACTCCTTTGTTATAGCAAGCCTAAATAAGTGCAGGAGTAGAAATGTGCTTAACAAGTCACATAATAAGTTGCATGGACTGTATATAGTGATTAACATGATTTTTGAATGACTACCTGTTATGAGAATTATTTAACTAACTATTTCAGTGTCTCTGTGCGTCTCCCAAAAGGTTGTAATGCTTTTGGATCAAGAAACGGACAGAGTCCCGGTCTGCATAGTCAGGTCTTTATTCATTGAGAATTCTGCCACAAAATGGTCGTACAATATTTTTGTACGCACACGTCATACAAAAATCCCACCCCTCTTTAGGCGGGTTGTAGTTTTCCACTTGAAAACTGCTCTCCTGACCATCAGGTCACACACACACACACACACATACACACACACACACACACACACACACACACACACACACACACACACACATACACATACACATACACATACACGCATACATACACACACACATGTTCTTATCATAGTCTACTCCCTGCATTCCTCAGTTATCGCCGTTCTCACAATATTCTGACTGCCTAATTGTACTTCTAACTAAGCTACACATATTATCAGTTTATAGTCTTATGATTCTAACACTTTTCACACAGTTTCAGGGTGTAATAATTAGTCATTATTAATTTACCAAATTCTTCTATCAATTCCACCCTTTGTGTCACGATCGTTTACTGATGAGACGGACCAAGGCGCAGCGTGATAAGCGTACATTTTATTAAGTACTTAACACGACACAAAACAACAAACAAATGATACGTGAAGTCCTAGGTTACACAAAACAAACCTTTACGGAACAAGATCCCACCCCGACTAGTGCCAAACAGGCTGCCTAAGTATGGTCCCCAATCAGAGACAACGAGAAACAGCTGCCTCTGATTGGGAACCACCCTGGCCAACATATATCTAAACGATCTAGAACATCAACATAGAAAATATAACACAGAAACTATACACCCTGGCTCAACATTTCAGAGTCCCCAGAGCCAGGGCGTGACACTTTGACTAAATATTACACACATTCTCACAAAATATTGTTATAATGTTATAGAAATGAATCACACACATTAAAGCATATAAAATGAATCACTAGTTCAAAACAGACTATAAAAATAAAATTTATCTTGCATTGCTACCAGATTTTACTTCCAACCATAACGCACTCTCCATGTTAGGATTTTTACTATAACATTCATTGAAAATATAGTATACTAAACATAATTTTTTTTCTCATTTAATACAGGTTCATCAGGGTTAACCCATGATTAAAAGCGTAACGTTACTCTTTAGAAATGGTACCTAACCTGTTTACCCACTATCTGGAAACAACAGTCTAAGCCTATAGTGAATAACATTTGCTTCATCACATCCTGCAACATCAGTTAACTAGTACATCATACTTAAAACAAGACTTTAATACACAAAAAATCATTACAATAACTTTAAAAATAGAGATTTGTAGTTCTAGGTAAACATCCAGTCACAGTTCTTCGTTAGATATTCACTGCAACCTTCACACATTAGAACTAAGAAAAGTTTCATCCAGTCTCAAACTATCTGAATCGTCATCGTCCTCCACCAAGCCTGGTGGGTCATATTCTTCATTCCTTAGGTCGGAGTCTGGGAATGGGCCGTATCTCACCATCTGCTGTGATACTGCATCCTCCAACGCCTTACTCACCAACCCTCGGACACAGGGAATAAGACAACATCCACAAAGAACAAACATACCCATAGAAGCTATAGCTGCACCCAGAACAGTTGCAACAATAGCTTTCCATTTTCCAAACATGTTATCAAACCAACCAGTCATTGATGTATTCACCCCCCTGTTCTCAGCCCATTCTTCACTTAATGCCATGAGACCGGCCAGTGCTCTAGTTACTATACCATCTGGGGCTGTATTGTTGGGGATAAACATACAACAATGACCTCCCACCATCTTGTAAATCCGCCCTTCTCTGCTAAAAGCATATCGAGAGCCAATCTATTCTGCAGTCATGAGTGAGGTGGCGGTTAGTTGGTCTGAGATTCTCTTCACTGCATCCCTTGTCTAATTAACAAACCTTTGTAGATGTAATTAATCCAGTCAACATTTTTATCAATTGTAACCCACCAGAAAAACGTTGTTGTAAACCCTTCTCCAGCTTGATCTGTGATTCGCATTACTTTGGTGTCTATAACATTGATAATCTCCGGGGGTCATGGTGAATTGGGGTGCCTTAGTATTATCCTTTTTAAGAGTGGTTATTTTAATATCAGAACAATTAGGTGAGGTTTGATCCCAAATCTATCACACAAGAGAACATGGTCTGAGGCATAGGTGCAGTTAAAAGGGTTGGCCTACCTGTTGAACAGGCATAACAATTAGTTTGACCCAACGCCCTAGCTGTGTAGTTCATCCACCTTACCCTGAAGTTCTCATTTGAAATTCCTTCTACTTCTCCTTGGTTCATTTCCTGCAAGAGGAAATGTTCTACCCTTGGTGGTTTAGTACTATTTAGGATTCCTTCTGAGGGCCTTCCAAGGGGTGTTAGACTAGTTTTTGATACCTCTGGTGATAACATTGGATCTACCTGCTGATCTGTCTTGGAGGTGGAAGATTCATTTCTCTCCTGAACATTGAACCTCAAACATATACAGTATATATATATATATATATATATATATATATATATATATATATATATATATATTTTAGTAATTCGTTATACCATAGGCCACAAAGTGTTTCCTAACCTGCTCTACCATTTAACCTGCTCTACCATCCCCCCTATTGACACATTGTTTTACCCATGTGTCAATATTTCCGCATATCAAAACAGTGACTTTAATACATTTAATAATTTATCCTTATGCCAGACATTATCTCGTAGAATTGCCCCTTTCTTTACAGTATGAAAATATATGCACTAACCAACTGTAAGTCGCGGATTAGAGCGTCTGCCAAATGGCCAAAATGCAAAATGTAATCAAGAACATTCCCTCAATTCTGGGAAAAAAAACTAAAAACTAAAACTCCCCCCTCAGAACACATCGGATAACTCCATGTTTCATTAAATTCACTAAACCTATAAATAACAAGCCCATAACCACCTTCCGGTAATCTACTGATTCAAAACCTGTTGCATTAATTCATTAAAATATAAACCTATTGTTTAATAAATCCACTGTTTGCATTGAACACATCTCTCAGTCTCTCTAGGTATTGACTAATAGTCTCACTGTCTCCCTGCTTACACTCGTGGACTTTGGAGAAGTCGGCATGTCTGTGATAATATTCTCTCAGATTATCACAGAGTTGTGCCAATTTATCTCCATAAGCCCCTCCCTCTTCCCACTCTAACACCGCCGCTTTCCCATTTCCGGGAACCCAGTTTCCCCTTACTGTCGCCCAGTCCTTCAACACTATCTGTCTGACTGCCCTCTCTAGTTCCCCTGTATTCAGCTTAAAGCTGGCGGTCAGCCCTTCCATATCTCTTCCGAACTGGTGTACCCCCGTCTTAGGGTGGGGTATCCCTTCCACTGCTCTCACTACATCTCTCTGCTTCATTTACTAAATCCTGCCATTAGTAAATTCTATCCACACACCACCAAAAACTAATAACATATTTGCATACACATAACTAGAAAGCATGAATTTAATACCATTCTTGCTTGAACAATGCAATTCAACATTTCTCATCACCCAATTTCTATTACTTTTTTCACACAGGAAACCCTGTACAATCTCTATCCTCTATTGCTGACTTTCCATCTAACGTTACTTTTCAACATTTCTCAAATCTAATTACCCCCTGGAAGCTTGACTGAAATACAATGTATTGACGTCATATGCTCAACCCCGTACACGTGACCTTTTTCTCCAACAAGATTTCTCATATCCCTCCTATTCTTTTTTTCCCTTCCCCTTGTCTGCTTTTTCCTATGTTTCTGCAGTGTCGGGATTGATGCCCTGTCTTATTACAGTAAGTACAAGGTGCCTTACACTCTCTTGCCAAATGACCCCCTGTCACGGTTTCGGCCGAGGCTGCCTCTCTTCCTTGCTCGGGCAGGCTTCGGCGTTCGTCGTCTCCGGAATACTAGCTGCCACCGTTGCATGTTTCGATGTTCGTTTGCTTTTGTCTGATTGTTGTTACACCTGTTATCGTTTAGTGTAATTAGTGTCCTATAAGTTCTCGTTGTGTTTGTCTAGTGTTGTGTGTGATTGTTTTCACTGTCGTGCGTATTGCTTGTGTCTATACAGTTTGCTCGGTTGAGCCGCTCTCCATTTGTGTTTGGAGGTATTTTTGTCGACGTGTTTAGTGCGCCCGTTTATTTCGCCTGCGTGCGGAGTTTCTCGCCTCAGGGCATTTTTTTTTGTGCTGTGTTTATTGCTAACCACTAAAGTCTTTTGGACTTACTTTGTGCGTCCTGCGCCTGATTCCACCACCACACCCACCTACAGCTATACTGACAGAATCACACACCTTTTCGAATGGAATCAGCAGGAGCCGCAGCAGCACAGGCGACGTTGGAGGACAGGGTCCGCGAGCAGAATGACCAGATCCTGCGGATGGGGTCCGCACTGCAGGAGGTGATCACCACCATCCGAGGCTGGGAGACCCGAGGGACACCTCCACCGCCATCTTCCCTGCCCGCACCATCGGCAAGTCAGCCCATTCCCGCTCCGGAACCCAGAGGAGTTCGACTCTCGCTCCCGAGGGCCTACGATGGGACCGCTGCCGGGTGTCAGGGATTCCTTCTCCAGGTGGAGCTTTACCTGGCCACCGTGCACCCGGCGCCCTCGGGACACGAGAGCGTGTCCGCCCTGATCTCCTGCCTCTCCGGTAAGGTGTTGGAATGGGCCAACGCAGAGTGGAGGAGAATCGACGCTACCACCATCACATACGACGAGTTCTCCCGCCGCTTCAGGGCGGTGTTTGACCATCCCCCGGAGGGGAAAGCGGCGGGGGAGCGTCTGTTCTGCCTCCGGCAGGGGAAGAGGAGTGCCCAGGAGTTCGCCTTGGAATTCCGTACTCTAGTGGCGGATGCAGGGTGGAATGAGCGGGCTCTCATCGATCACTACCGATGTAGTCTACGTGAGGACGTCCGTAGGGAGCTGGCCTGTAGGGACACCAGCCTCTCGTTCGACCAGTTGGTCGACATGTCCATCAGGCTGGATACCCTGCTAGCTACTCGCGGGACGTCCCCGAGGGGGTCCGTCCATTTCACCCTCCAGCGCCTCCGAGCCGTGCCCCATGGAGCTCGGGGGCGCTGGCGCTAGAGAGAGGAGGGGTCGGATTACGAGGGGGTCCATCTCCTGCACCAACTGTGGTCGGGGAGGACACACCGCGGCTAGGTGCTGGGGATGGCCTCCTAGGGGAGAAGACGACAGGTCCCGCACTGGGGAGTCCTTCCAGGTGAGTAGGTGCCCCACTCACCCAGAGCTCTCTGTTGCACACTTATGTATACCTGTGCGTTTTCCACAGGTAGCACCTCATTCCCAGCATAAGGCGCTGGTAGATTCAGGCGCGGCTGGGAATTTTGTTGATAATAAATTTTGTTTAGCCTTAGGGATTCCCCTTCTCCCTGTTGACGTCCCCTTCCCCGTTCATGCCCTAGATAGCCGTCCGTTGGGTGCGGGCTTGATCAGGGAGGTCACGGCGCCACTTAGGATGTGTGGCGCAGGGGGTCATCAGGAGATGATCCAGCTATTTCTGATCGACTCGCCTGCGTATCCGGTGGTGCTGGGCATGCCCTGGTTGAGTACCCATAACCCATCTATTTCGTGGCAGGAGAGGGCTCTGATGGAGTGGTCTGCCCAGTGTGTGGGTCGATGTTTAGGCGTTTCCGTAGGGGCTACCTCGGTGGAGAGTCCAAACCAGGTGCCCGCATTGCACGTTCCCCTGAGTATGGGGATTTGGCTATTGTGTTCAGTAAGTCGAGGGCGACGCAGTTGCCTCCCATAGGCAGGGAGATTGTGCGATAGACCTCCAGGCAGGAGCTGCGCTCCCACGGAGCCATGTGTATCCTCTGTCTCAGGAGGAGAAGAGAGCTATGGAGACTTACATAGACGAATCTCTGAGACAAGGATACATACGGCCCTCCACTTCCCCTGCGTCCTCGAGTTTCTTTTTGTGAAGAAAAGGATGGTGGGTTACGCCCGTGCATTGATTACCGTGGTCTCAATCAGATCACGGTGAAGTCAGTTATCCACTCCCGCTGATTGCGACCATGACGGAGTCATTGCACGGGGCGCGTTTCTTCACTAAATTAGATCTCAGAGTGCGTACAACTTGGTGCGCATTAGGGGGGCGATGAATGGAAGACAGCCTTTAGTACCACCTCGGGCCATTACGAGTATCTTGTCATGCCATACGGGTTGATGAACGCTCCTTCAGTTTTCCAATCATTCGTGGGATGAGATCTTCAGGGACATGCAGGGGCAGGGGGTGGTCGTGTACATAGATGACATTCTCGTGTACTCGCCTACCCGAGTCGAGCATGTGGCCCTGGTGCGCCGAGTGTTGCGGAGGCTGTTGGAGCACGACCTGTATGTCAAGGCAGAGAAGTGTCTGTTCTTCCTGGAGTCGGTCTCCTTTTTGGGTTATCAGTTGTCGCGTCAGGGGTGAAGATGGAGGTAGACCGGGTGTCAGCCGTAGCGTAATTGGCAAACGCCAACCACTGTGAAGGAGGTGCAGCAGTTTTTGGGGTTTGCGAATTACTACCGGAGGTTTATCCGGGGTTTTGGACAGGTGGCAGCTCCCATAACGTCTCTTTTGAAGGGGGGTCCGGTGCGTCAGCAGTGGTCAGCCGAGGCGGACAGGGCATTTGGGAGGCTGAAGGACCTGTTTACCTCGGCCCCGGTGCTGGCGCATCCGGATCCCTCTTTGCCATTTCAGGTAGAGGTGGACGCGTCAGAGGCCGGTATAGGAGCCGTGCTTTCGCAACGGTCCGGCGCGCCACCTAAACTCCGCCCCTGTGCTTTTTATTCCAAGAAGCTCAGTCCGGCGGGCTCAACACCCTTTCCTCATTTTGACGGACCACCGTAACCTGGAGTACATCCGGGCAGCGAGGTGGCTGAACCCTCGCCAGGCGAGGTGGAATATGTTTTTGACCCGGTTCACATTTAAGATCACGTACATCCCTGGGTCACAGAACGGTAAGGCAGACGCACTGTCTCGGCGGTATGACACGGAGGAGAGGTCCGTGGAGCCCACTCCCATACTGCCGGAGTCTTGTCTGGTGGCACCGGTAGTGTGGGAGGTCGATGCTGAACTCGAGCGGGCGTTACGCACCGACCCTTGTCCACCTCAATGCCCGGAGGGTCGGAAGTACGTTCCGCTCGAGGTTCGGGATCGATTGATCTATTGGGCTCACACGTCACCCTCCTCTGGACACCCTGGTATCGGCCCGGACAGTGCACTGTCTTAGTGCCAAGTACTGGTGGCCCACGTTGGCGAGGGATGTGAGGGTTTATGTTTCCTCCTGCTCGGTGTGCGCCCAGTGTAAGGCGCCTAGACATCTGCCTAGGGGTGTTACTACCCCTGCCCGTTCCACAACGACCATGGTCTCACCTCTCGGTGGATTTCCTCACTGACCTTCCTCCTTCACAGGGGAATACCACTATACTGGTCGTTGTGGACCGGTTTTCTAAGGCCTGTCGTTTGCTCCTATGCCGGGCCTTCCTACTGCCCTGCAAACCGCGAAGCACTATTCACCCATGTGTTCCGGCACTACGGGGTACCCGAGGATATTGTGTCTGATCGAGGTCCCCAATTTACCTCCAGAGTCTGGAGAGCTTTTATGGAGCGGTTGGAGGTCTCTGTGAGCCTCACCTCGGGTTACCACCCGGAGAGTAATGGGCAGGTGGAACGTGTGAACCAGGATGTGGGTAGGTTTCTTAGAACATACTGCCAGGACCGGCCGGAGGAGTGGGCAAGGTACGTTCCCTGGGCCGAAATGGCCCAGAATTCCCTACGCCATTCCTCCACTAACCTAACCCCTTTCCAATGTGTGTTAGGTTACCAGCCGGTTCTGGCACCTTGGCAGCAGAGCCAGATCGAGGCTCCTGCGGTGGATGAGTGGGTGCGGCGCTCGGAGGAGACATGGAACGCGCACACGTCCACCTGCAGCGGGCCCTCCGTCGTCATAAGGCGGCCGATCTCCACCGCAGTGAGGGACCGTGTACGCACCTGGTGATCGAGTCTGGCTCTCTACCAGAAACCTGCCCCCTCCGCCTGCCCTGTCGGAAACTGGGTCGGCGGTTTGTAGGGCCATTTAAAGTCCTGAGAAGGTTGAACGAGGTGTGTTACAAATTACAACTACCTGTTGAGTATAAAAGTATTAACCCCTCGTTCCATGTGTCTCTTCTCAGGCCGGTGGTAGCTGCCACCGTTGCATGTTTCGATGTTCGTTTGCTTTTGTCTGATTGTTGTTACACCTGTTATCGTTTAGTGTAATTAGTGTCCTATAAGTTCTCGTTGTGTTTGTCTAGTGTTGTGTGTGATTGTTTTCACTGTCGTGCGTATTGCTTGTGTCTATACAGTTTGCTCGGTTGAGCCGCTCTCCATTTGTGTTTGGAGTATTTTGTCGCACGTGTTTAGTGCGCCCGTTTTATTTCGCCTGCATGCGGAGTTTCTCGCCTCAGGGCATTTATTTTCGTGCTGTGTTTATTGCTAACCACTAAAGTCTTTTGGACTTACTTTGTGCGTCCTGCGCCTGATTCCACCACCACACCCACCTACAGCTATACTGACACCCCCCTTGTTACAGTTAAAGCACTTATTCCCCCATTGTAGCCTTCACTCTTTCCTGGGTTTCTACCCTTACCCGCTATCTCGCCTAGTGTGGCTATTAAATACTCTGCTCCCTTCTGTTATTTTCTTACTCGGTCCTGTCTATTATTCTCCCTTCTTTCTCTAAGTTTTCTGAGTTCCCAAATCCAAATTCTGGGACCTCTTGTGAGGATTTGCCCCCCATGGTTGGTACTGTTAAAAATCCCTTAGCCACCTCTTCTATATAACAAGTCAATATAACAAGTAATTCAAAACAGTTTCACACAACACCTGGAATCACCCCTCCCTGTATAGGTAGTCTTGACTAGTCCCCCAGAATTATCTCATACTGTTACAGAGGAATTTATCCCCTCAAATGTAATCTTGACAATTCCTGACAGTCTCATACAACAGAAATGGGTTCTCCCTCTCCTAGTGATCTTAACCGTCCAAATGTACTCAATTATATTAACCTTCTCTTCACTTCTCTTTCACTGTATTTCTTTATCCCGGATTATTTGTTGAACATTACTGTTCTATAATCTACTACAGGTTCTCTGAATACAGGGTAGTTTCTTTTGGTAATGGCCTATTACCGTGAATCGTTACGGACCCACCCTGAGCAATCCCAGACTGCCCCAATTAATGAATAAAGACTACCGACCTTTTCCTTGCAGCCGAGATTCAATATAGGTTTGAATTCCGTCACCGTCTCTGTCATTAATCAGGTGTCCTCTGGCCTGTTTTAACCCTTAATGCCAAAGGGCAGGTCTTTCTATTTACGAATGTATCATTTCAGTGTCTCTGTGCGTCTCCCAAAAGGTTGTAATGCTTTTGGATCAAGAAACGGACAGAGTCCTGGTCTGCATAGTCAGGTCTTTATTCATTGAGAATTCTGCCACAAAATGGTCGTACAATATTTTTATATGCACACGTCATACAAAAATCCCACCCCTCTTTAGGTGGGTTGTCGTTTTCCACTTGAAAACTGCTCTCCTGACCATCAGGTCACACACACACACACACACACATACACACACACACACACACACACACACACACATACACATACACACACATACATACACACACACATGTTCTTATCATAGTCTACTCCCTGCATTCCTCAGTTATCGCCGTTCTCACAATATTCTGACTGCCTCATTGTACTTCTAACTAAGCTACACATATTATCAGTTTATAGTCTTATGATTCTAACACTTTTCACACAGTTTCAGGGTGTAATAATTAGTCATTATTAATTTACCAAATTCTTCTATCACTACCTCATCTCTGTACCCCACACATACAGTTATCTGTACGGTCCCTCAGTCGAGCAATGAATTTCAAACACAGATTCAACCACAAAGACCAGGGAGGTTTTCTAATACCTCGCAAAGAAGGGCACCTATTGGTGGATGGGTAAAAACAAAAAGCAGACATTGAATAACCCTTTAATTAAGTTATTAATTACACTTTGGATCGTCTATCAATACACCCAGTCACTACAAAGATACAGGTGTCCTTCCTAACTCAGTTGCCAGAGAGGAAGGAAATAGGATTGACGATGTTCCATCCCGAGAATAAATCACTTTTCTCCCGGGTAACCCGGTATTTACCGAAAAAAAACGGAAGTGTCTTTCAAAAGCATTATAAAGCATATAAATACGTCTGGATTTGATTAGAGCTTTGATCAGCATGAAAATTCTAACCTGATGATACCTGAGCCTGATGAACCAAATATTAAATACATTTTATGAGCCCTACATTAATTACATTTAAAGAGCTCAAGCCCAAAAAAGCCCAAATGATTGTCCCGTTATCCAATAGAAATATGATATAGGCTACTGCACATTACACAAGACAGGAAAACACACAGTGCCTTGCAAAAGCATTCATCCCCCTTGGCGTTTTTCCTATTTTGTTGCATTACAACCTCTAATTTAAATTGATTTTTATTTGGATTTCATGTAATGGACATACACAAAATAGTCAAAATTGGTGAAGTGAAATGAAAAAAAAAACTTGTTTCAAAAAATTCTACAAAATAAATAACGGAAAAGTGGTGCATGCATACGTATTCACCCCCTTTGCTATGAATCCCCTAAATAAGATCTGGTGCAACCAATTACCTTGAGAAGTCACATAATTAGTTAAATAAAGTCCACCTGTGTGCAATCTAAGTGTCACATGATTTCAGTATATATACACCTGTTCTGAAAGGCCCCAGAGTCTGCAACACCACTAAGCAAGGGGCACCACCAAGCAAGCGGCACCATGAAGACCAAGGAGCTCTCCAAATTTGTCAGGGACAAAGTTGTGGAGAAGTACAGATCAGGGTTGGGTTATAAAAAATATCCGAAACTTTGAACATCCCACGGACCACCATTAAATCCATAATTAAAAAATTGAAAGAATATGGCACCACAACAAACCTGCCAAGAGAGGGCCGCCCACCAAAACTCACGGACCAGGCAAGGAGGGCATTAATCAGAGAGGCAATAAAGAGACCAAAGATAACCCTGAAGGAGCTGCAAAGCTCCACAGCGGAGATTGGAGTATCTGTCCATAGGACCACTTTAAGCAGTACACTCCACAGAGCTGGGCTTTACGGAAGAGGGGCCAGAAAAAAGCCATTGCTTAAAGAAAAAAATAAGCAAACACGTTTGGTGTTTGCCAAAAGGCATGTGGGAGACTCCCCAAACATATGGAAGAAGGTACTCTGGTCAGATGAGACTACAATTGAGCTTTTTGAACATCAAGGAAAACGCTATGTCTGGCGTAAACCCAACACCTCTCATCACCCCGAGAACACCATCCCCACAGTGAAGCATGGTGGTGGCAGCATCATGCTGTGGGGATGTTTTTCAATGGCAGGGACTGGGAAACTGGTCAGAATTGAAGGAATGATGGATGGAGCTATATACAGGGAAATTCTTGAGGGAAACCTGTTTCAGTCTTCCAGAGATTTGAGACTGGGACAGCAGGACAATGACCCTAAGCATACTGCTAAAGCAACACTTGAGTGGTTTAAAGGGAAACATTTAAATGTATTGGAATGGTCTAGTCAAAGCCCAGACCTCAATCCAATTGAGAATCTGTGGTATGACTTAAAGATTGCTGTACACCAGCGGAATCCATCCAATTTGAAGGAGCTGGAGCAGTTTTGCCTTGAAGAATGGGCAAAAATCCCAGTGGCTAGATGTGCCAAGCTTATAGAGACATACCCCAAGAGACTTGCAGCTGTAATTGCTGCAAAAGGTGGATCTACAAAGTATTGAGTTTTCTGTTTTTTTGTCTTATTTCTTCTTTGTTTGACAAAAAAAAAATATTTTGCATCTTCAAAGTGGTAGGCATGTTATGTAAATCAAATTATACAACCCCCCCAAAAATCAATTTTAATTCCAGGTTGTAAGGCAACAAAATAGGAAAGATGCCAAGGGGGGTGAATACTTTCGCAAGCCACTGTAAAAGCCCATAGCTACAGTTGAAGTCAGAAGTTTACATACACTTAGGTTGGAGTCATTAAAACTCGTTATTCAACCACTCCACAAATGTCTTGTTAACAAACTATCGTTTTGGCAAGTCGGTTAGGACATCTACTTTGTGCATGACACAAGTAATCTTTCCAACAATTGTTTACAGACAGATTATTTCACTTAGAATTCACTGTATCACAATTCCAGTGGGGTCAGAAGTTTACATACACTAAGTTGACAGTGCCTTTAAACAGCTTGGAAAATTCCAGAAAATGATGTCATGGCTTTAGAAGCTTCTGATAGGCTAATTGACATCATTTGAGTCAATTGGAGGTGTACCTGTGGATGTATTTCAAGGCCTACCTTCAAACTCAGTGCCTCTTTGCTTGACATCATGGGAAAATGAAAAGAAATCAGCCAAGACCTCAGAAAAGAAATTGTAGACCTCCACAAGTCTGGTTCATCCTTGGGAGCAATTTCCAAATGCCTGAAGGTACCACGTTCATCTGTACAAACAATAGTACGCAAGTATAAACACCATGGGACCACGCAGCCGTCATACCGCTCAGGAAGGAGACGCGTTCTGTCTCCTAGAGATGAACGTACTTTGGTGCGAAAAGTGCAAATCAATCCCAGAACAACAGCAAAGAACCTTGTGAAGATGCTGGAGGAAACAGGTACAAAAGTATCTATATCCACAGTAAAATGAGTCCTATATCGACATAACCTGAAAGCTCGCTCAGCAAGGAAGAAGCCACTGCTCCAAAACCGCCATAAAAAAGCCAGACTACGGTTTGCAAATGCACATGTGGACAAAGATCATACTTTTTGGAGAAATGTCCTCTGGTCTGATGAAACAAAACTGTTTGGCCATAATGACCATCGTTATGTTTGGAGGAAAAAGGGGGTTGTTTGCAAGCCGAAGAACACAATCCCAACCGTAAAGCACAGGGGTGCCAGCATCATGCTGTGGGGGTGCTTTGCTGCAGGAGGGACTGGTGCACTTACAAAAATAGATGGCATCATGAGGAAGGAAAATTATGTGGATATATTGAAGCAACATCTCAAGACATCAGTCAGGAAGTTAAAGCTTGGTCGCAAATGGGTCTTCCAAATGGACAATGACCCCAAGCATACTTCCAAAGTTGTGGCAAAATGGCTTAAGGACAACAAAGTCAAGGTATTGGAGTGGCCATCACAAAGTCCTGACCTCAATCCTATAGACAGTTCGTGGGCAGAACTGAAAAAGCATGTGCGAGCAAGGAGGCCTACAAACCTGACTCAGTTACACCAGCTCTGCCAGGAGGAATGGGCCAAAATTAACCCAACTTATTGTGGGAAGCATGTGGAAGGCTACCCGAAACGTTTGACTCAAGTTAAACTATTTAAAGGCAATGCTACAAAATACTCATTGAGTGTATGTAAACTTCTGACCCACTGGGAATGTGATGAAAGAAATAAAAGCTGAAATAAATCATTCTCTCTACTATTATTCTGACATTTCACATTCTTCAAATAAAGTGGTGATCCTAACTGACCAAAGACAGGGAATTTTTACTAGGATTAAATGTGTGAAATGTATTACTGTACTGTATTGTACTGTATTATATAGACTGGAATTATGTAGGCCTACATCGTTCAAACCATGATAAACCAGAATAGAACATGCGATTCTGGTGCAGCACATGCGGCCTACAAAGGTACAAGTATAGGCTAGTGAATTTGATTTTAATTTTGAAATATAATAGGGCCTATTTGTATAATGAGTAGGCTGATGCATATAAATCTTTCATAATATTTCCCCTAATGTTATTGGCCTACCTCCTCTTTCTCACTATTGTTGCTTCATTCCTTCCTCGCTTTCAAGTTAAATGAAATAAGTTTAGAGCTAAGGAACGTTTTTTAACGAGAAGCCAGCGAGGCACAGGTGCCTGCGTATTGTGCAAGAGACAGATGCTATAAGTTAGAAGCTTATTATAAATAACCCATCCAAGAAGACTCGATGCTGTAATCGCTGCAAAAGGTGCTTTAACAAAGTACTGAGTAAAAGGTCTGAATACCTCTGTAACAGTAGTTAAAAAAAAAAAAAAAAATTATAAATTAGCAAAATATTCTAAAAACCTGTTTTTGGTTTGTCATTATGAGGTATTTTGTGTAGATTGATGAGGAAAATAAACAATTTAGTCAATTTTTGAATAAGGCTGTAACGTAAGAAAATGTGGAAAAAGTCAAGGGGTCTGAATACTTTCCGAAGGCGCTGTATTACCTGAAAGAGGTAATCCCCTCATCAGCACCTGTATAAGTGTTCACTCTGCCCCATTGTCTTTGTGTGTGATTGTTTATTGTGGAGGAGAAAGAAGCTCGGTGAAGCTCCGTGTATTTTGTATCGCCGGGAATATTCCCTGTGTGCCTTGTATTTTCTAGTGCGCCTGTTTTGCGCACTGGAGTGTTTTTACGCATTACTGCGTAACTCTGTGGTTCAGAATAAATCCTGTTATTCTGTGATTTACCCTCCTGCGCCTGACTCCTTCAAAATCACCTCATCACAGAATCAAACACCCGAAAATGGAGTCAGCAGGAGAGGAGCACCTGCCTGGAGTCGTGGCACTGGTCCGGGAGCATTCGACTATGCTAACCAGCTTGGGAGAAGCGATGGATCGGGTTTTCCAGGTCGTCCAATGCCTGGAGAAGAGAGGACCCGATCTTTCGGGACCAGCTGAGCGACCGGATCCAGCCACCCACACCCCAGCACCCAGAGGGATTCATATATCTCGACCACAGGATTTTGACGGGAGAGCGGAGGACGACAGCGCCAGTGTCACTCTTGTGGCACAGGAGGACATTCTGCTGCACGCTGTCGTCTGCGTTCTTTTGGATCTGGAGGCTGCAGGCAAGGCACTCTCGCGTCACCCCAGGTATTTCAACACCAACACTCGTTCAGAGCCCTCTGCTGTGCACTGCACCCTACACATCCACTTTCCTGATTACATGGTAGTACCCCAGTGTAAGGCTTATCTGTGAACTTTATGGACAGGTCATTCGCACATAGTCTAGGCATTACATTGGTTGCCCTATCCATTCCACTCCCCATCAGAGCACTTGACAGTCGACCAATAGGGTCCGGGTTTGTTAGGGAAGTTACAGCACCAGTCACTATGGTTACGCACAAGACTCATCGAGAGCAAGTCACCTTTTTTATTATTGAGTCTCCTGATTTCCATGTTGTGTTAGGACTTCCCTGGTTAGCACTACACAACCCCACCTTTTCATGGCCACAGAGGGTTCCCACGGGGTGGTCGCGAGAGTGTCAGGGTACGTGTCTAGGTGTTTCCATTGGTGCAACCACGGTGGAAAGTCCAGACACTACCTCCACCATGCGCATTACCCCTGAATACCTCGATTTGGCGCACACGTTTTCCAAAACGCAGGCGACCAAATTACCACCTCATCGGGCAGGGGATTGCACGATAAACCTCCGGGTAGACGCTGTGCCTCCCAGGAGTCATGTGTATCCCCTGTCGCAGGCTGAAATGGAGGCTATGGAGACAAACGTCTCCGAGTCCCTGCGCCAGGAGTTCATACATCCCTTCACTTCACCCGCCTCCTCAAGTTTATTTTTTGTGAAGAAGAAAGACGGAGGTCTGCGCCCTTGCATTGATTACCGAGCACTGAACAAGGGGACAAAACGTTATAGTTATCCGCTACCCCTCATTCCATCTGTGATCGAGTCAATGCATAGGGTCCGCTTCTTCACAAAATTAGATCTCCGGAGTGCGTACAACCTGGTGCGTGTCCAAGAGGGGGACGAGTGGAAGACAGTATTCAGCACAACCATAGGGCATTACGAATACCTGGTGATGCCTTATGGTTTGATGAATGCTCCAACCGTCTTAAAGTCCTTTGTGAACAAGGTGTTTTGGGACATGCATGGTCGCGGTGTAGTGGTCTACATCGATGCCATTCTGGTGTATTCCGCTACGCATGCCGAGCATGTGTCCCTGGTTTGCAAAGTTCTGGCCAGACTGTTGGAACATGACCTTTGTGCCATGGCAGAAAAGTATCTGTTTTTCCAACAGTCAGTCTCCTTCCTCGGATACCGCATTACCACCTCAGGTGTGGAGATGGAGGGTGATCGCATTTCAGCCGTGCGTAATTGGCCGACCAACCACGGTAAATGAGGTGCAGCGCTTTATTGGCTTTTCCAACTACTATCAGAGGTTTATCCGGGGCTTTGGCAAGGTCGCAGCTCCCATCACAGCTCTTTTGAAGGGTGGGCCGTCCCGGCTCCGCTGGTCTGCGGAGGCTGACAGGGCCTTAAGTAACCTGAGGGTTCTGTTCACCTCAGCCCCGGTACTGGCCCATCCCGATCCATCACTACCGTTCTTAGTGGAGGTGGATGCGTCCGAGGTAGGGATAGGCGCTGTCCTATCTCAACGCTCGGGCACGCCACCCAAGCTCCGCCCCTGTGCCTTCTTCTCCAAGAAGCTCAGCCCGGCGGAGCAGAACTACGACGTTGGTGAGCGGGAGCTGTTGGTTGTTGTCCGAGCCCTGACCGTGTGGAGGCACTGGCTCGAGGGGGCGAAACACCCTTTCCTCGTCTGGACGGACCACCGTAACCTGGAGTACATCCGGGCAGTGAGGAGGCTGAACCCTCGCCAGGCCAGGTGGGCCCTATTCTTCACCCGGTTTGATTTTACACTATCTTACATCCCGGGTACGAAGAACGTGAAGGCAGATGCACTGCCACGACTGTATGACACAGAGGAGAGGCCCATAGACAACACCCCCATACTCCTGGCCTCCTGCATTGTGGCGCCGGTAATATGGGCGATGGACGCGGACATAGAACGGGCGTTACGCACAGAGCCATCTGCACCTCAGTGTCCAGCTGGGCTGCAGGACATGCCTTCTCTTGTCCGTGACCGTCAGATCTATTGGGCACACACGTCCCCCTCCTCTGGTCACCCAGGTATCGGTCGTGCAGTGCGCTGCCTGAGCGGAAAGTACTGGTGGCCTACCTTGGCTAAGGACGTGAGGGTGTATGTCTCCTCCTGCACGGTGTGCCCAGAGTAAGGCACCTAGGCACCTCCCAGCGGGTAAGTTACAGCCCTTACCAGTTCCATAATGGCCATGGTCCCACTTGTGTATTGACTTCCTTACTAATCTTCCCCTCTCTCAAGGTAACACCACCATCCTTGTCGTTGTGGACCGCTTTTCCAAAGCCTGCCGCCTCTTTCCTCTGCCCGGTCTCCCCACAGCCCTACAGACTGCGGAGGCCCTGTTTACACACGTCTTCCAGCACTACGGGGTGCCAGAGGACATAGTGTCTGACCAGGGTTCCCAGTTCACATCCAGGGTCTGGAAGGCGTTCATGGAACGTCTGGGGGTCTCGGTCAGCCTGACCTCTGGTTTTCACCCCGAGTCTAATGGGCAGGTGGAACGGGTTAATCAGGATGTGGGTAGGTTCCTGCATTCCTACTACCAGGACCGGCCCGGGGAGTGGTCGGTGTTCTTGCCATGGGCCGAATATTCCCAGAACTCTCTCCGCCACTCCTCCACTAACCTAACGCCATTTCAATGTGTTTTAGGTTATCAGCCGGTTCTGGCACCGTGGCATCAGAGTCAGACCGAGGCTCCTGCGGTGTATGACTGGTTTAGGCACATGGAGGAGACGTGGAACGCTGCTCACGTCCACCTCCACCATGCCGTGCGTTGCCAGAAGGCCAAAGCTGACCGCCACCGTAGTGAGGCCCCGGTCTTTGTACCGTGTGATCGGGTCTGGCTCTCGACCCGGAATCTGCACCTCCACCTGCCCTGCCGGAAGCTGAGCCCGCGGTTTGTGGCGCCGTTCAAAGTCCTGAGGAGAATAAACAAGGTTACTTATAGGTTACTACTCCCTCCAGATTACCGCATTAACCCCTCGTTCCATGTGTCTTTCCTCAGGCCGGTGGTGGTTGGTCCGCTCCAGGAGTCTGAGGTGCGGGAGGTCCCTCCGCCCCCTCTGGACATCGAGGGGGCCCCGGCGTACTCCGTCCGTTCCATCCTGGATTCGAGGCGTCGGGTGGGGGGCCTTCAGTACCTTGTGGAGTGGGAGGGGTACGGTCCGGAGGAGCGGTGCTGGGTCCAGGAGAGGGATAACCTCGATCCCTCCCTGTTGCGGGATTTCCACCGTCACCATACAGCTCGCCCTGCTCCGCGTCCTCCTGGTCGTCCCAGAGGCCTGTGTCGGCGCGCTGCTGGCGCTGCGTGTCAAGGAGGGGGTACTGTCATGACTTCCTCCAAGGCTGCCTCCTCTCCTTGTTCGGGCAGGCTTCGGCGTTCGTCGTCACCGGCCTTCTAGCCACTGCCGCTCCTCATCTCATCATTCCATTTGTTTTGTCTTGTTTATTACACACACCTGGTTCATATCCCCTCATCAGTACCTGTAGAATTGTTCCCTCTGCCCCGTTGTCTTTGTGTGTGATTGTTTATTGTGGAGGAGAGAGAAGCTCGGTGGAGCTCCATGTATTTTGTATCGCCGGGAATATTCCCTGGGTGCCTTGTATTTTCCAGTGCGCCTGTTTTGCGCACTGGAGTGTTTTTATGCATTACTGCGTAACTCTGTGGTTCAGAATAAATCCTGTTATTCTGTGATTTACCCTCCTGCGCCTGACTCCTTCAAAATCACCTCATCACAGTAGGCCTACCTGTCACAAGAAAAGAAAGGTACCATAATGAGATGATAGTTCTACATGCATTGTGAACTGCGCTCCATACTGAGATGGGCTGTCTGTCCCCACCCTGAGCGTTGATTCATCATGCAGAGGCCGTAGAGAAGCCAGATTTAGACTTTGCATATAATTTAACAGTTCCATTTCACGCCATGCTGTTCATATAAATAATTTATTATAATGTACCTGTTTCTCGCAGTTATTTATCCAGGGAAAATTGAGTGGTTTTGGGAGGTAAGGTAAATCTCAGTAACCGGGTTCCGCCATTCAACCCTTGAAGAAAACTACTCAGGGATTTCACCATGAGGCCAATGGTGACGTTAAAACAGTTACAGAGTTTAATTGCTGTGATAGGAGAAAACTGTGGATGGATCAAAACACTGTAGTTACTCCACAATACTAACCTAAATGACAGAGTGAAAAGAAGGACGATTGTACAGAATATTGCACATACAGTGAGGGAAAAAAGTATTTGATCCCCTGCTGATTTTGTATGTTTTCCCACTGACATAGACATGATCAGTCTATAATTTTAATGGTAGGTTTATTTGAACAGTGAGAGACAGAATAACAACAAAAAAATCCAGAAAAACGCATGTCAAAAATGTTATAAATTGATTTGCATTTTAATGAGGGAAATAAGTATTTGACCCTTCTGCAAAACATGACTTAGTACTTGGTGGCAAAACCCTTGTTGGCAATCACAGAGGTCAGACGTTTCTTGTAGTTGGCCACCAGGTTTGCACACATCTCAGGAGGGATTTTGTTCCACTCCTCTTTGCAGATCTTATCAAGTCATAAAGGTTTCGAGCCTGACGTTTGGCAACTCGAACCTTCAGCTCCCTCCACAGATTTTCTATGGGATTAAGGTCTGGAGACTGGCTAGGCCACTCCAGGACCTTAATGTGCTCCTTCTTGAGCCACTCCTTAGCTGCCTTGGTGTTTTGGGTCATTGTCATGCTGTAATACCCATCCACGACCCATTTTCAATGCCCTGGCTGAGGAAAGGAGGTTCTCACCCAAGATTTGACGGTACATGGCGCCGTCCATCGTCCCTTTGATGCGGTGAAGTTGTCCTGTCCCCTTAGCAGAAAAACACCCCCAAAGCATAATGTTTCCACCTCCATGTTTGACAGTGGGGATGGTGTTCTTGGGGTCATAGGCAGCATTCCTCCTCCTCCAAACACGGCGAGTTGAGTTGATGCCAATGAACTTGATTTTGGTCTCATCTGACACTTTCACCCAGTTCTCCTCTGAATCATTCAGATGTTTATTGGCAAACTTCAGACGAGCCTGTATATGTGCTTTCTTGAGCAGGGGGACCTTGCAGGCGCTCCAGGATTTCAGTCCTTCGCGGCATAGTGTGTTACCAATTGTTTTCTTGGTGACTATGGTCCCAGCTGCCTTGAGATCATTGACAAGACCCTCCCTTGTAGGTCTGGGCTGATTCCTCACCGTTCTCATGATCATTGCAACTCCATGAGGTGAGATCTTGCATGGAGCCCCAGGCCGAGGGAGATTGACAGTTATTTTGTGTTTCTTCCATTTGCAAATAATCGCTCCAACTGTTGTCACCTTCTCACCAAGCTGCTGGGCGATGGTCTTGTAGCCCATTCCAGCCTTGTGTAGGTCTACAATCTTGTCCCTGACATCCTTGGAGAGCTCTTTGGTCTTGGCCATGGTGGAGAGTTTGGAGTCTGATTGATTGATTGCTTCTGTGGACAGGTGTCATTTATACAGGTAACAAGCTGAGATTAGGAGCGCTCCCTTTAAGAGTGTGCTCCTAATCTCAGCTCGTTACCTGTATAAAAGACACCTGGAAGCCAGAAATATTTCTGATTGAGAGGGGGTGAAATACTTATTTCCCTCATTAAAATGCAAATCAATTTATAACATTTATGACGTGTTTTTCTGTATTTTTTTGTTGTTATTCTGTCTCTCACTGTTCAAATAAACCTACCATTAAAATTATAGACTGATCATTTCTTTGTCAGTGGGCAAACGTACAAAATCAGCAGGGGATCAAAGACTTGTTTCCCTCACTGTATAAGGCACTAAAGTAAAACTACAAATTAACTTTATGTCTTGAATACAAAGTGTTATGTTAGCGGCAAATCCAACACAACACATCACTGAGGACCCCTCCTTATATTTTCAAGCATGGTTATGGGTATGCTTGTCATCGGCAAGGACTAGGGAGTTTTTTAGGATAAAAATTAACGGATTAGAGCTAAGCACAGGCAAAATCCTAAAGGAAAACCTTTCAGCAGGACAATAACCTCAAACACAATGCCAAATATACACTGGAGTTGCTTACCATGATGACATTGAATGTTCCTGAGTAGCGTAGTTAAATTGGCTTGAAGATCTGTGGCAAGACTTGAAAATGCCCATAGGAAAGGAAAATAAAGGATCAGATCTATTTTCTTATCACCTTTATGTCTCCTAGACAAAACTGAGTACTATTCAACACCAAAGAGAGATTTAGAGTATTTTCTCAAATATCTCAATTTTTGCTTCTGAAAAATAACCATGGATTGATCTCACATTGATCAATGTATGAGTTCTCTAAATTCTCTTAAATGTGTTTCCTTTCAACTCTCTCAATTCATGCAAGAAAGAAAAGAAGAACAAGATCTCAATGAAATCTCCATCTGACTCCAAGTAATTAGTATCCATCTCAAACATGCTTCACTTATCACATACAAGTATCACCATGTATAATCTAGGATTTACCTCAGTATGATCAAAATATTAGTTTTCTCAATTGTCTTAGAGCAGGTAGCCTAGCGGGTAGGCGCATTGGGCCAATAACCGAAAGGTTGCTGGATTGAATCCTGAGCCGACAAGGTAAAAATCTGTAATTCTTCCTCTGAGCAAGGCAGTTAACCCCAAACAACTGCACCCCGGATGCCGATGATGTTGATTAATGCAGACCCCCGCACCTTTCTGATTCAGAGGGGTTGGGTTAAATGCAAAAAACACATTTCAGTTGAATGTAGTTCAATTATTACTATGAATCTCAATTGTTTATCCTATTGCTCAGATTTAGCTCTTGAGGATATGAAAATAAGCTCTCCTTTAATTCGCTGTACATCTCAAATATATCTCAAATGTACACTCTCAATCTATCATATGTCTCAAACAATAGCTTCTCTTTTACATATTTTTATTTATCCTAGGGGCCTTTAGGAGAAAGAAGTCAGACATGAAGGAGAACTACAGGATTCATCTCAGGAGATCAGGAAAATACCTTATTGAGCAGCACATTTTTCCTACGGGTGGCTGTTTAGCAATGATCAACAACCAACTTGACAGAGCTTGAAGACATTTAAACATAATAATGTGCAAATATTGTACAATCCAGGTGTGCAAAGCTCTTAGAGACTTACCCAGAAGGACTCACAGCTGTAACCACTGCCAAAGGTGATTCTAACATTTATTGGGGTGTGAATAGATATTTCTGTATTTCATTTTCAATCAATTTGCAAAATGTTCTAAAAACATTTTCACTTTGTCATTATGGGGCATTGTGTGTAGATTGGTGAGATTATATATATTTATATTCATTTTTAATT